>NC_047155.1:585291-622791 GCF_009819705.1 Hippoglossus hippoglossus
CACATTAAATCACAGTCGTCCAGTGTCCAGGCTGTTTCCAGCTGTGAGACTGTGACCGCAGGGGGACCCTCGTCTTCATCACCCTCCCACCATCATCTTCAGCTCAAACCTAAAATCAAACTTTCTCTGTTGCAAATGTGCAGAAGTGTGTAACCAAGGAGACAAAATGAACCTTTCAGTTTCATCGTCCATCTTTATTCAGGTTTCTAATGGTTGTGACCTGCTGGTTCCCTCTCGGCCTCAGTACAGAACCTCCATAGACAAACTGTAGGTTTAAGTCAGGTGGTGATTTAATGGAGTTGAGAGTAAAAAATGTCTTTTTGTTTTAAATCTTTAGTATATTTTAATATTTCTGTTTGTTCAATTGTTGATTTTATCATTTGTTGTTTTTACTTTGACTTTAACATTAAAGTTCGATTTTTTACAAGTTAGAATAGTAATGATTTTCTGTGTGACCTTTTAAAAGGTCAGATGTTTCAGGTGTTCGTCCACATTTGGCTCCTGAATGATGTAAGAAGAGAGAAAGTAAACAGACCTGGTCTCCACCTCCTCAGGGTCATTCCTCTCACCAGTACTCCCTCACATTGGTGCAGAGCTCCTGCTCTAGGAGAGGTCATGAAAGGAAAAGCCCTCTGAGGGAGAAGAGTGGCTGATTAGGACCTGATGACACCAGAGTGAAGATCCCTGGTGACAGGATCATTTCTGCTTCTTCATGAACAAACTCTTCAGGAGGTGTGTCCCTTTCTCTGTCCGACCCGTCTGAACCCGAGAGAAAACCACCGGCCTCGTTTTCAGCTGATTCTTTGAAGGTGAATATTCAGAGTTCAGGTTCGATCCCTCTCACGTCACAGTCTCACAGACCGTTTGTGCAGCGACACTGAATAAGACGCCTCCAGAGTTTTATTCTCCCTCCCTGAGGAAAACTTATTACCTCTGTGGTTTGTCGGTGACGTCCGGGTCTATTTTGAACCGCTGCCTCCTCTTAATCATACAATGAAGAATGCACTTTGCTTTTGGAGAGAGAGAGCGGAGCGTAAAAGGAAGAGAGGAAGTGTGAAGGATTGAGGCAGAAAAGAGAGATGGCATCAAGAGAGATGGAGAGAGAGGGAGAAAGAGATTGGTGGCGTCGTCAGAGGAGAAGAGAAATGATCTGAGGAAGTGCGTCTGACTTCTCGCCCGGAGAAGCACACGGCGCCACCAGTGCAAACACCTGCAGATTTTTATTTTCCATGCATTTGTTATCAGCCCAGTGTTTTATACCCGGCTGCTATAATGGTGCGGTAAATCACAGCTGACAAGTCAGGAGCAGTCGCGGCCCAGCTCCTTAAAAGAGAAGACAAACGGCGGAGGAGGAGGAGGAGGAGGAGGAGTTACTGCGAGCTGTGATGTCAGCGGTGAATAACAGATGAAGAAATACTGTTTCTCTGAGTGTCTGGAAACGACTGGGAGCCGTGGAGGGATTCAAACACTCGTCTTCTCTGAAGGCCCAACATGCACCAACGTCACATGTGGACTCTGCTGCATCACTGAAGCTGTTGTGAGACATCCACTCTGGAGGATGTCCACAGAACTGGGTCTGGACTTTCTCCAGAGTTTGTCTTTCACACAGTAACAAGGCAGCAGGAGATTCTCCGCTCAGACTCGATCACAACACAGAGACCTCTGGAGCGTTCAGGTGCAGCAGCAGACAGAGTCAGGAAGGTGGTGTCAGCTGATCGAGGACGATGATCACAACAAGACCTCTTGATAAACAACACGTCTCCTCACATCTTCTACCATCAGGAACTCCTCAGTTCCTCTGCTCCTTCATCTCCATCACACATTCTGTAGAAACACTTTAAACATGAAGTTACAAACTGGTTCTTCTCATGTAGTGAATCCTGTTGTTGTGTTGATGTGTTCAGGTCCATCAGCATCTGTTGGACTTGTGTCAGTGTTGTTGTTTACAGCTCATCCACACCGGCGTCGGCCCTCATCTCCAAAAGCTCTGGAACCTCCTCGTGTTTCCAAGTGGACGTCTTCGTCTTCTACGTGTACGGCTCCTCTTCTTCATCCTGAGATGTTTGTGTTCTTCCAGTTTCACGTCCGTCACGTGTTAGAAACCTCATCAACAAGTCCACTCGCTCACTGGGACGCTTCCACACGTTGTCCTGCTGTCTCCTCACATGGACTCACGAGGACATGTTGCAGACATTTTACCAGGAGGCTGCAGGAGAAGATCCGGAACATTTCCAGAGACACTGACTCAGACATTTGTTCTCACATAGAGAACATGTGAGGAACATGTGAGGAACATGTCAGGAACACGTCAGGAACATGTCAGGAACATGTGAGGAACGTGAGGAACATGTCAGGAACATGTCAGGAACACGTCAGGAACACGTCAGGAACATGTGAGGACCATGTCAGGAACACGTCAGGAACATGTCAGGAACATGTGAGGAACGTGAGGAACATGTCAGGAACATGTCAGGAACACGTCAGGAACACATCAGGAACATGTGAGGACCATGTCAGGAACACGTCAGGAACATGTGAGGACCATGTCAGGAACACGTCAGGAACACGTCAGGAACACGTCAGGAACGTGAGGAACATGTCAGGAACACGTCAGGAACACGTCAGGAACACGTCAGGAACATGTGAGGACCATGTCAGGAACACGTCAGGAACATGTGAGGACCATGTCAGGAACACGTCAGGAACACGTCAGGAACATGTCAGGAACACGTCAGGAACATGTCAGGAACACGTCAGGAACACGTCAGGAACACGTCAGGAACATGTCAGGAACATGTCAGGAACACGTCAGGAACATGTCAGGAACACGTCAGGAACACGTCAGGAACATGTCAGGAACATGTCAGGAACACGTCAGGAACACGTCAGGAACATGTCAGGAACATGTCAGGAACACGTCAGGAACACGTCAGGAACACGTCAGGAACATGTCAGGAACACGTCAGGAACACGTCAGGAACATGTGAGGACCATGTCAGGAACACGTCAGGAACATGTGAGGACCATGTCAGGAACACGTCAGGAACACGTCAGGAACACGCCAGGAACATGTCAGGAACACGTCAGGAACACGTCAGGAACACGTCAGGAACATGTCAGGAACATGTGAGGACCATGTCAGGAACACGTCAGGAACACGTCAGGAACATGTCAGGAACACGTCAGGAACATGTCAGGAACACGTCAGGAACATGTCAGGAACACATCAGGAACATGTGAGGACCATGTCAGGAACACGTCAGGAACACGTCAGGAACATGTCAGGAACATGTGAGGAACACATCAGGAACACGTCAGGAACATGTCAGGAATGTGAGGAACATGTCAGGAACATGTCAGGAATGTGAGGAACACATCAGGAACATGTGAGGAACACGTCAGGAACATGTCAGGAATGTGAGGAACATGTCAGGAACATGTGAGGACCATGTCAGGAACACGTCAGGAACATGTGAGGAACATGTGAGGAACACATGAGGAACACATGAAACATTAACATGATGTATAATAAAACATGTCTCATGATTAAAATCATAATGCTGCAATTTAAATGAATACATTTTCAGGATTTTGTATTTTGTAGTTTTTACTTGAAGCCGATTCATTAGATAAAAACCCAATTTTATAACAATGATTGAATGATACTATTTCTCTTGTCTCCTCCTTCGTCCTCTTTTCATCTGGTGACCTTTAACCCTCGATGAAGAATGTCTCAAACACTTCACTTCTGTTTTATTTTCATTCATTCTCCGTCAGACAAATGTCACAATCATTTTTAAGAAGTTGTGGTTTGGACACACACACATCGTACGTCTCTGTGCTCTCTCCTCCACGTTATTGATTTGACTTTCATGACGGAGTCCGATTCTTTCAGGCGTGAAGGTGAAGAAAATAAAGAATAACTTGTTTATTGAGTTTAACCTCCACGAAGAAGCGAAGGTAAAGCAGCAGCTGAATTAATCCTGCATTATTTCACATGTCGCTCATTCTTCTTTTATTTATCCTCAGTTCACCCCCCCCCCCCCCCCCCCCCCGTGTCTTTCATTCAGCTTGATTCTGTGTGTTATTGTAAATGTGGACACAACCAAAGGTCACTGATTACATCAGTGTCTGCTGGGATCTGAGCCCCTGTCCGTCCTTGTGTGTGTGTGTGTGTGTGTGTGTGTGTGTGTGTGTGTGTGTGTGTGTGTGTGTGTGTGTGTGTGTGTGTGTGTGTGTGTGTGTGTGTGTGTAGGTTTGTTCCGTACGACACTAAATTTCCATCTTTGGCTCATTTGAATGAGTTTTTAATTATCTGCCCTCAACAGGAGAGAGCGAGTGAGAGAGGGAGAGAGAGTCACTTCAGGTGAAAAAAAAAAAAGTGTCTAACTCCTAAGAATCAGATGTGGATTCAGTTAAATCATGTGAGGTGCTGACCGGGCGTTAGAGGCCGGCGGGGTTAGACCCCCCTTTGGCCCGGACCTGCTCAGACTGGAGGTGAAGTTTTAAATTATTGAGTGAGATGTGTAAGTGCAGCGTCAGCGTCCTGCAGGTGTGATCCGTGCTGAATGAGGAAAGAAGCAGTGGAAGTAGTTCACTTACATTATTGATAGAAAGGATCTGCTTGTTAAACACAGTCGGGGACGACTCACCCGCTCCGAGCTGCACGCTCCCTTCTTCTTCTTCTTCTTCTTCTTCTTCTTCTTCTTCTTCTTCTTCTTCTTCTTTATGCAGCTCAGGTTTTTCCAGCTTTTAAGTTTCCTGTGAAACTTGGTCCCCTTGATGTCGACTGATGTGAAATAACCTTCACTGTGCCACTTCCATTAGTGGCCATCAAACCATGTCCATCGTGTGTTTGTGTCATTACTGTACAGCAGCTACATTAGAGTCATTGACAACATGGAGGACAGATGATTTGCTTCATGCTCATAATCCTCAACTCTTTGGAGAATTCTCCAGAAAAGGAGAAGATGCTGCAGTTTACTGTTCATCCCCTGAAGGTTTGTTTCTGCCTTCATCCATCCTCCTGTTTCCTCTCCTCTATTTCTCCTCCCTCCTTTTCTTTACCTCCTTTCTCTCTTCCCTCTTCGTCCTTCTGTCCGTCTCATCACGTCCTTCTTCAAGTTCATTCTCATCAATCACTGTCCATCCACGTCCAAATTATCTCTCCTTCCTCTGTTCCTCCTCCTTCATCTTCACCTCCTTTCCTTTCTTTAGTTTGTCTTCCCCTCATCATCTCTCTCTTTTCTTTTCTCTGTCCCTGTTCATTGCTTCTGTATTTCTTCCTTTGTCCTGTTATTTCCATTCGTCTAGGCTGACACATTTTCATTTTGTTTTTCAGTTTCTGTTTTGTCCAAACTAAAACCCAACCCCAGAGTTTTCAAAATAAAAGGAGACCAGCAGCGTTAAGTCTCTGATTTAGAGGCTGGAGAACTCCACACCGTCACCAACAGTGAAACCACGTTTTAATTCATTTGATCCAGATTTTATTTAGATCTGCACCAATCACACACACTGATAAATATCAGTTCTCTGAAAATGTCAGATTATTTAAGATCCATGAATTCTTTGCTGAGAAATCCATGAAAATGTTTAAAGATAAGATACAAATTCCTTTAAACACGTTCAACAATCGAACAATGTTAAAGAAAAACAAACCCTTTCTTTTTTCTGACTCGTGTTCCAGCTGTCGGCCGAGTTCACCTGTGATGTGTAGTTATTGTGTCATCCTGCTCACGCACTAACAAACCAATCAACATGAGGCCTTTAGGTCCTCAGCTCTTCCTCAGCTGCAGATCCGTCGGACGTCCACATGACTCCAGAGGCTCAGAGACGCTTAAACACACAAGTTTGGATCATCAATAACTGCGTTCATTCCTAACTGACCCTGGTGTGTATGAGAGTGGTCATGTGATTAACAGGCGTGTGAGCGTGGAGACAAACTCGTGTGGACAGAGATCGTTTTAGTTTAGTGTTCTTTTTTTGGGGGGGGAGGAGATTAACATTAAAACATGATGATGTAACATGAAGACAAACATGGCTGCAGCCTAAATGGGATTAGAACATGTGACCTTTTCTCTGTGAGGTAACAACATGAAGCACCAAACTACATTCAAAATGTTCCACAATTATATCTGATTAGTTCATGTGAAACTGTGTTTATAAGCCCTGATGTTGTTGTTTATTTCTGTTAGTTTTTTCTGTTAGTTTAGTCGAACTTTATGCTGCTAATTTGTAAATTAATAAAGTTTATATATAACAAAAAGACACCATGGAACAAATAAACAGCTTGAGGACAGTCTGGAATCTTTTCAAAGTGACACAGGAAGTTGGATTGAACCTGGAAGTGACAGAAGGTTTGTTTCTTTATGTTTTTACTCTTCTTAATAAATTCACAGTTAGAATCTGTGAACTCTGACATGTAGTGTGTGTTGTTACCCCCAGGGATGAAAATGTATTTTACTTTTAAATTGTGTTCGGCGATTAGACTGAAAATAACATGTGCTGTTTCTTCTACAGGCTAAGTGCTGTTGTCATTTATTTGATACTTTATTTCCTGTATTTTAAGCGTTAATCTGCCTTTTTGTTGTTGGCTCCCAGTCACAGGAGTGGCTGGTGCAGTGGAAGTTCACTTGTTGATTAGTGGTTTTCATTTGTGGTTTGCTGAGGCACTGGTAGTAGTTTAGGTGTGTTTTCTGTTGGGAAAAGGGTTTAATGTGTGTATAGTTTGTGTTACTCACGATAGCATACCTCCTGTGCACCAGCCTGCTGACTGCTGTGCCACACAACCTTTGAATAAACCAGCCTGTTGTGGCACTTTGACCCACACCGACTGTTGGCTTTATCATTGAAGTTCACCTCTCCTGACATTTAAGACTAAACAGGAGTCACATTAGCATGAAGGTGTGTACATGTGCGTCGACATGGTTGTTGCTCAGTGTTTGAATTGTGTTTTTGACGTTTAGCTTCTGTATATATGTTCATATTCACTAATCTTTACTTCCTACATGTTGCCTGTTGTTGTGTAATGTCCACGTGGGTTTAAACTCTGTGTGAGAATTGACCGAACATGTGAACACGCCAGGTATCAACCGTCACTGTAATGTCGCCTGTTGGTTTGTGAGCTGCTGCTCTGAAGCCTCAGTTTGACATTTTGTTCAGAACCATCTTGTTTTTCTGAAACCAGACTTCTATAGATACAACCAGTGAAGTCACCCCCTGCTGGCCATTACACAGAATACAGGTCTCAGGAACTTCTGCATTGGCTGCGTCCATTTGAACAGAAACTCTGTGGAACACACACGTTCATACGTTACGAATGATTCAAGTTGAAAATCTTGACTGATGAACATTGTACAAAATAACAACGGTCAATGGAAACAAAACTCACAGTGAAAAGTAAAACATGAAATCACAGGTTGAACCAACGTGAATTTGATCCACTCATATTGTGACTCGTGTGTATGCGTGTACTGGACATGACAGGAAACATTTGAATGTGCAAAAGATAACAAAGATATTTACCTTTAAGTAAAGTATGTGGATACTGTATGTGACTGCTTTTGATTCATTTGAATGAATTTATTATTAACAGAATAAAACGTAAACTGCTTCGAGACATGTTTGCTGTCGGTGACACACAACTTGTTTATTGTTGGCAAAGAATAAACTTTTCTTCTGTTAGCCTTGAGCACGTGGCTGCAGCGTTGCTCCGGTTGCATAATACAAACAGGTGTGTTCGACACACATGGGGCGAACCACATCCTCAGGAGACATGTCAATCACAGCAAGGAATCTGAAGCGAGATTCCATGAGTGAACTATCTGACTGACGTGTTATGTAACTGCGCCTAAAGCTCAGTGTCGGGTGGGAACGACCGTTCATGGTGTTTTCCATCTTCAGTAACGAGCTCGTTTGATTAGTGACTATTATTCCAGAGTTGAGTCCAGAAACTTCATTTGCTTTAGTGCATCTTGTGTCATGTGTTGTAAATATGTGATTTTATATAATATCATCTGTGGGAATCTCCTACACACAGGACATGCTTCCCTGCAGATAAGACTCAACAACACATCCACAAACAGTATCATTGACTGCAGTTTTTAAATAATTCAGCTTAATGCTTAATGACTTAAATGTAAATGGACCTGGTTCTTCACACGCTCTGACTTGTGTTCAGCTCGTAGTTTGACAGCGAGTCGTATCCTCTACAAAGTGAAGCTATTTCACTTTGACTTTCAGCTGTTTGACTTTGAAATGAACAACGCTCCGCTGCCTGCACAACAAATAAATGAATCAACGTTACCGCACAAGTTTCAGGACTGAGCTCATTGGAGTGAGAGTATGAATGTCCGACTGTGAGCTGAAGGGCGGACGTTGGAGCCATTAAAAGAAAAACCTCAGATCCATGAAGAGAGAAACTTATGTTGTTGTATGAAGGCTGTGTACGGAGGCCCAGAGGAGGCAAAACACAACTAATCAGAAACACATCAACTATCTATCAAGGCATTTGTTGGTTTTCTGCTCTTCCGTGGATATTCACTTCCCTGTAGTTTGACTGAAATGGATTTATTTCTGGCTTTTGTTCTTTCGTTAGATAAAGACAGAGAAGACAGATGCAGCCCTAGAGAGGATACAGATGTGGTCCAGGCAGCGATGCACCACTTCTGGTCTTCTTCTGGCCAAAGTGAATGTGAGCCTAGATTGACCACTTGTAAAACAGCAAAACAAACGTTGGGCCTTGTTTGGCAAACATGCCGTCCTCCAGATCAGGTGAAATCTGGATGTAAAACTAAAGTTTTAGCACTTTGTAGTTTGGTTTTCTTGAAGAAAATTGTCCTTTCTTGATTCTTGTTGTTCTGGGTTTGTTCCCTCGTGGTTGAGGCACTTATTGTGAGTCGCTTTGGATAAAAGCGTCAGCTCAATGAAATGTAAAAAAGTGGCCCAGGTGATAAATGGTGAATAAGGCCCAAATAGCACAAAACAAGCGGTTTTGCTGTGGCTTACGTGTGGCTCAGAACAGGAGCGGGCCGCCCTAGTGCCATCATTCCATTTTCCATTTTGGGCTTAAATCTAATTTGTCAAGCTAGCTATCAATGCAATGCTAAAGAGAAGATCACGCAAAATAAAATCCATTGCTGACCAGGTTCATCAGCCGACTCCGCCTCCTCTCGGATTAATGTGCTTTGAACTGAACGAATCAGTTTGCATGTGATGAACGTGAGCAGCGTGCATCTCGAATGTGTAAGTGTATTTAACAACCTCAGAGTCTGTAGTCAAATAAAAACCCATTTAAACGTCCGCGCCCGTCTGCTCAGTTTTACACCATCGACTCTTTGCCATCACATCGTGGCTCCTGACAACATAAAGTCAGCATGAATTTTTAATCAAGTGGTTTTGGCCGATACCTAGAAAACAGGAAGCCAACACATAAAAGAGAAAAGATAAATACCCAGTAATTCATGACCCGAGGGGATAATTATGTTGTTATATAAGGTTACGTACAAACAACCTGGACCGAGCTGCAGTGACCTTAAAACAAATGAGCCGCACTGACCACACCACAAATGTCACAGCAGCCGCAGGGATTGATGATAATTAGCAATTGGCAAAGCTTTTCTAATTGACTTCACGCTGACGATCCAGCTGCCGTGAACTGAACAGTCAAAGAAACTGTCAGCGTCAGAAACTCCCTCCACGTCGGGGGGGTGTGGCTTACTCACTAGCAGACGCTATGCTACTTCACTTTCACACAAAGAGATGTTGGATTGATTCATTGGTTTTATATTAATTAACGATGCCTGAATGAATCATGAATAAGCGTCTGGCCGGTCATGACTGTTCAGAGAGGAGGGAGTTCTCTTTATTTCACCCCCTCTGGTCGACCTAACGTTAATCTCAATAGATTTTCTCATCTAAAAGGAAAAGAAGTGCTTGAGGTGCAACTTCTACTTCCTGGAGGAAAGAGAAAGATGCTGGAAGGAGCACGTTAGTCTGAGAAAAGCATCGTCCTCATTATCCAGCTGTCGGAGACGGAGCAGGTTTGTTTCTCATCCACTGCAGTGGACGAGCCTCATATCTCCACAGCACTAATTCATGCTCAGCACCTATTTTATTAGATATAAAGTTTTCATACTCTTACGCATCTATTGCACGTCTGTCATGTGACAGATGTGTTTTCATGTGATGAACAAAAACGCCTGAGAAAACACCTCCAGCCCTAAAATGAAAAGGAAAAGAAGCTGATCAGTGCTCCTTCACCTGCTCCTTCACCTGCTCCTGCTCCTTCACCTGCACCTTCACCTGCACCTTCACCTGCTCCTTCACCTGCTCCTTCACCTGCTCCTGCTCCTTCACCTGCTCCTTCACCTGCTCCTTCACCTGCACCTTCACCTGCTCCTTCACCTGCTCCTTCACCTGCTCCTTCACCTGCTCCTTCACCTGCACCTTCACCTGCTCCTTCACCTGCTCCTTCACCTGCACCTTCACCTGCTCCTTCACCTGCACCTTCACCTGCTCCTTCACCTGCACCTTCACCTGCTCCTTCACCTGCTCCTTCACCTGCTCCTGCACCTTCACCTGCTCCTTCACCTGCACCTGCTCCTTCACCTGCTCCTTCACCTGCTCCTTCACCTGCACCTTCACCTGCTCCTTCACCTGCTCCTTCACCTGCACCTGCTCCTTCACCTGCTCCTTCACCTGCACCTTCACCTGCTCCTTCACCTGCTCCTTCACCTGCACCTTCACCTGCTCCTTCACCTGCACCTTCACCTGCTCCTTCACCTGCTCCTTCACCTGCTCCTTCACCTGCACCTGCTCCTTCACCTGCACCTTCACCTGCTCCTTCACCTGCACCTTCACCTGCTCCTTCACCTGCTCCTTCACCTGCACCTTCACCTGCTCCTTCACCTGCTCCTTCACCTGCACCTTCACCTGCTCCTTCACCTGCACCTGCACCTTCACCTGCTCCTTCACCTGCTCCTTCACCTGCACCTTCACCTGCTCCTTCACCTGCTCCTTCACCTGCATCTTCACCTGCTCCTTCACCTGCTCCTTCACCTGCTCCTTCACCTGCTCCTTCACCTGCTCCTTCACCTGCACCTTCACCTGCTCCTTCACCTGCTCCTTCACCTGCACCTTCACCTGCTCCTTCACCTGCTCCTTCACCTGCTCCTTCACCTGCACCTTCACCTGCTCCTTCACCTGCACCTGCACCTTCACCTGCTCCTTCACCTGCACCTTCACCTGCTCCTTCACCTGCACCTTCACCTGCTCCTTCACCTGCTCCTTCACCTGCACCTTCACCTGCACCTTCACCTGCTCCTTCACCTGCTCCTTCACCTGCACCTTCACCTGCTCCTTCACCTGCACCTTCACCTGCACCTTCACGTGCTCCTTCACCTGCTCCTTCACCTGCACCTTCACCTGCTCCTTCACCTGCTCCTTCACCTGCACCTTCACCTGCTCCTTCACCTGCTCCTTCACCTGCTCCTTCACCTGCACCTTCACCTGCTCCTTCACCTGCACCTTCACCTGCACCTTCACGTGCTCCTTCACCTGCTCCTTCACCTGCACCTTCACCTGCTCCTTCACCTGCACCTTCACCTGCTCCTTCACCTGCTCCTTCACCTGCTCCTTCACCAGATTAGTCACCAGGTCCGAGCTGCAGAGCATCGTCTGGTTCCTCCAGGCTCTGATGAGTTTGCTCCATATTACAAATTCAGAGGGAGCCAACTTTTTATCATCTTGAACATCGTTTGAGAGCCGTATGAAATGATCTATCATATATTACATCATATTCTATACTAGTTTGGTTTGTTTGTCCTCATTTGCTCTTCACTGCTGTGGTGTTATGCCTCCGCCAGCCACTGCAGTTTCTATCAACATATATATATATATATATATATATTATCAGATTCAAGGATCTGAAATGTAATCAGTTCATCTTTGAGTCCAAAGTGAATATTTGTGTCAGATCTAAAGAAATTCCCTCAACGTGTTCTTGAGATATCTTGTTCACAAGAGTGGGACGGACAGAAGTACCACAGATGGACACAAGAAGAGTTTTTTCTGTCTCTTGTTCCGCGTCATTAATCTGTTCTGTGACGGTTCTTTGAGACACTTTGGAACAATTTGACTTTTTCTGCAGCAACGAGGTTCCTTCACTGATTCTCCTTCAGAAAGCGGTTTCTACCAGACACACGTAAATATGAGGAATCAAACATGTGACATCAGAAAGTAGGTCACACAAACAGGTTTCTGAGCAGCGCTTCACTTCCTGGTGGAATCAGACAGAGAAAAGCTTCGACTGCAGACGAATGAAAGTATCTGAGTTTATCTACTTTGATCTACTGTGTTTGTTGCAGTATTTGTACACAGCTACATGTGCTGTCTCTGCACAGGAAACACAGATATTCAGGGTCAGATCTGTCATTCGACTCACCTGATGCAGCCTGCAGGCGTAAACCTGATGCTCCAGAAGGTGTCAATACCCCGAAATTCCTCATCCAACCTGAAACGAATTCCCTGGCACAGATTGTGTAATAGTTTGCATACTCCACGTGAAGCAACAGGTGTTATCATAAAACAAAGAGCCTCGACAATAACATTCCTGAAAACATCCACACGCCAATAAACTCTTTGTGCTTTTATGCTTTTGTTTCTGGTAACAAAGAAAAAATTAAAAAAGAATGAACTGATCAGATCCTGTAGTGAAGCAGTCTGAAGCCTTTAGATCTGAGACGTCTGCTGTTCTCTGAATGTTCTCTGGTGTTCTCTGAATGTTCTCTGAATGTTCTCTGGTGTTCTCTGGTGTTCTCTGAATGTTCTCTGAATGTTCTCTGGTGTTCTCTGAATGTTCTCTGGTGTTCTCTGAATGTTCTCTGAATGTTCTCTGGTGTTCTCTGGTGTTCTCTGAATGTTCTCTGGTGTTCTCTGAATGTTCTCTGGTGTTCTCTGAATGTTCTCTGGTGTTCTCTGGTGTTCTCTGAATGTTCTCTGGTGTTCTCTGAATGTTCTCTGAATGTTCTCTGGTGTTCTCTGGTGTTCTCTGAATGTTCTCTGGTGTTCTCTGAATGTTCTCTGGTGTTCTCTGGTGTTCTCTGAATGTTCTCTGGTGTTCTCTGAATGTTCTCTAATGTTCTCTGGTGTTCTCTGAATGTTCTCTGAATGTTCTCTGGTGTTCTCTGAATGTTCTCTGGTGTTCTCTGGTGTTCTCTGAATGTTCTCTAATATTCTCTGGTGTTCTCTGAATGTTCTCTGGTGTTCTCTGAATGTTCTCTGGTGTTCTCTGAATGTTCTCTGGTGTTCTCTGGTGTTCTCTGAATGTTCTCTGGTGTTCTCTGAATGTTCTCTGGTGTTCTCTGAATGTTCTCTGAATGTTCTCTGGGTGTTCTCTGGTGTTCTCTGAATGTTCTCTGGTGTTCTCTGGTGTTCTCTGAATGTTCTCTGGTGTTCTCTGAATGTTCTCTGTATGTTCTGAATGTTCTGAATGTTCTGTATGTTCTGAATATTCTGTATGTTCTGAATGTTCTCTGGTGTTCTCTGAATGTTCTCTGAATGTTCTGTATGTTCTGAATGTTCTCTGTATGTTCTGTATGTCGTGTCGTGAACCGTCTTCACCTTCAGACACAATCAGCCGCGTGTAGAACCTGCAGAACCAGGTCTTCTTCAGATGTGTGTGACTCAGTAGAACTTTCTCTTTGGAACATGAGGTCAAGAGAACTACACTGAGGCATGTTTGAGAACATCAGCAGGTCAAATACTCTGAACTGATCCAGTCATGAGAGCTTCCAGATGTGTAGTTCAGACCATGATGAAGGTCGAGCTCACGGATGGAGCCCGTGAGTAGTGATGTGACGCTGCAGTAACTGAGCGTCACATGTCCACGGGTGTCACGGCTGCTGTGATCCCAACATGAAATGATCTTTAGTTGTTTCTTTACTCAGGAGGTAGAGCGGGTTGTCCACTAACCAGAAAGTTCATGGTTTGATCCCTAGCACACTTGAGTATGAATGATTTGTGCTGCGTATAGAAGAATCTGTCTGAATGTGACAGTGAAGAGCTTCGAGTGGTCGATGTGACTGGAAACCTTTTATATAAATAATCCATTTAGTCTTTATGTTAAAGTCACAGAACCACGAGTCTATTTTCTAACGTTAACACATGTGACATGTTCTGTTTGGACCCGGAGAAAATAACTTTATTCACACAGGGTTTTTAAAAACATGGGTCACAGCAAACGTTTCTCATTACAATTACGTTTTTACACAGGTTTTGTTCCTTGGCAACATTTTGTCCTGGAGTAGGAGGAGCCAATGTCCAGAAAGTGAAGCCAATGTGGAACTACATGAAACCTGTCTTCTGTGTAGTGACCAGCAGGGGGCGACTCCTCTGGTAGTTTCTATAGAAGTCTATAGAAAGTGACTCTACTTCTCACTTTATAATGTCAGTAAACATTCAGGAGTTTATGTCTCAATCTCCAGTCTGCCAGGGTTGGTCTGAACTCAAGTTTATGCATTAAAAAGTTAAACTTTAAAGTTTTAAAAAGCAAACATGGCGCTGATGTCAAAGTGAGGCTTCAAAGCAGCCGCTCTCAGACCAATGGGAGACGTCTCAGGGGGTTGATCATCGGGTGCAACGCTGCAGGTCGGACTGTGGACGTGACACCAGGGTTCAGTGTGTCTCAGAAACATTAACTTTACTTTTTCAGTCTTTGACAAAGACGTTTTAATCTTTTCCTGACCTTCACCAAACGCTGAACCCAAACAAAGACCAAGTGGAACAACCCGTCAGCTGACTGAAGAGAACTGATGCTCTCGGCCCATTACAGCAACAATAATTAAAACCATTTCCTCTTTATGACGATAACAAATATAATCCAGGCAGCTTCACATTTATTTCCAAACATAATTTAAAAATGCAAATAATTAAAGTATGAATTAATTTATAAAGAGACAGAAGAGGCTGGTGACAGTGTTTGACCTCAGCGTGACCTCGGGGGTTTAAACACGGCGAACAGGGCTGCTGGTTGTCAGCTGACGTGTGTTTATATGTTTTCAACTCACAGAACCTTCAGCTTCATTTGACAAATATCTTCCAACCGACTCTGAATCTAATGTTCCAGTTAAACTAATGGAGGAGTCAGAGGTGTGAGAAGCAGAGTCTTTCCTCTGGTTCCTCTCGTTTGACCGTGAAGAGCAATGTGTCCCACTGCCTGACATCCAGAACATCCAGAGACGTTGTCAGGTTCACAGATTGTATTTTATAAAATATATAACATATAAAACATTTTCTTCTGTACTGTTTATATTATGATAAGTTAAGAAAATGTATATTACCGGAAATGATCTGTTCAAAATCCAGAAATGTTCTGGTGCACTGATGAAGAACAGTTGTTTCATTTTAATGCCGATAAGTTGGAAACTTTTGTTTTGAAATGTTGGAAAACCCTGTTTATTTTGGTTATTGATGCTAAAACCTTTTTGTTGTTGTTTTTAAAGGACGGTGCCTTGTGAGCCTGTTTTACTGTCATCATGACAATAGTAAGAATCAGTTCAGCGACATTGTTGTTCCCAGACGCCTGCAGCGTTGGCAGCGTTGGCCTGGTGTGAGGACTAATGAATGGTTTGTGACGGCAGCTGAGTCATGTTTTCACACACAAGGAAACGCACACTGGAATTTCTTCTGTGTGGGAAAATGTGTGAGACTAATGAATGCATGTGTATGGCCATGTGCGTTGTAGATGTGTCACCTTGATGGGAAACTGTTGTCGTGCGTGCGTGCGTGCGTGCGTGCGTGCGTGCGTGCGTGCGTGCGTGCGTGTGTGTGAAACTGCAGGACACAGACTAATAATGTTTTTCTCCTGAGCTGATCTAAAGGCCTGAGAACACTTATTTAACTACTTAAATGTTGTTGTTTGGTCCAGTGATTCTCAACTGGTGGGTTGTGGACCTGTTTCCAGTGGACCTGTTTCCAGTGGGCCTGTTTCCAGTGGGTCGCGGGCCTGTTTCCAGTGGGTCTGTTTCCAGTGGGTCGCGGGCCTGTTTCCAGTGGGTCGCGGGCCTGTTTCCAGTGGGTCGCGGGCCTGTTTCCAGTGGGCCTGTTTCCAGTGGGTCGCGGGCCTGTTTCCAGTGGGCCTGTTTCCAGTGGGTCGCGGGCCTGTTTCCAGTGGGTCGCGGGCCTGTTTCCAGTGGGCCTGTTTCCAGTGGGTCGCGGGCCTGTTTCCAGTGGGCCTGTTTCCAGTGGGTCGCGGGCCTGTTTCCAGTGGGTCGCGGGCCTGTTTCCAGTGGGCCTGTTTCCAGTGGGTCGCGGGCCTGTTTCCAGTGGGCCTGTTTCCAGTGGGTCGCGGGCCTGTTTCCAGTGGGTCGCGGGCCTGTTTCCAGTGGGTCGCGGGCCTGTTTCCAGTGGGTCGCGGGCCTGTTTCCAGTGGGTCGCGGGCCTGTTTCCAGTGGGCCTGTTTCCAGTGGGTCGCGGGCCTGTTTCCAGTGGGTCGCGGGCCTGTTTCCAGTGGGCCTGTTTCCAGTGGGTCGCGGGCCTGTTTCCAGTGGGTCGCGGGCCTGTTTCCAGTGGGTCGCGGGCCTGTTTCCAGTGGGTCGCGGGCCTGTTTCCAGTGGGTCGCGGGCCTGTTTCCAGTATGTTGTATTACCTTGTGTCCCTAAGATGCACTTTTTGTGGATACAAGCTGCAACTCAAGACACTGAATTGTTTCCATAGTGCAGTGTTGGTTGTCATAGATTCAGTGAGTGAGTATTCGCAGCTAAAGCTACATAATTTGAGTCTTTTTGAAACTACTTCTCAGTAGTTGGACCTTTTTATTTCATGTTTGTGCATGAAAGCACCGTTGAGTCTGTTAAAAAAGGCTGAAGTTACTGAATTGTTATGTAAGTTGTATTACTTTGTGTCCTTAAGATGCACTTTTTGGTTTTTAATTAAAATGCAGCTAATTGAGTGTAAAAGGGAATATTTCCTTGCTAACATGGAGGAGGAGGGTTTATGACCTATACTGCAGTCAGCCACCAGGGGGTGATACAGAAGCTTTGGCTTCCCTTTTGGGAGCTGCCCTATCGTCCATCTTTATTTACAGTCTGTGGTGAAACTGATGGTCACTAACCGAACAATATATTTACCATCATTCATTGTTATCACGGGGATCGAATCTCCAGCAGACGACAGAAAATTGAACTTTTGACCTCAAACTTAAAAAGCATCAAAGTGTAAAAGAAACAAATCTAAACATTAAAAACGCTATTAAGCTTCAGATCAAAGAAAATATGAGAATAAAAGTTCCAGAGTCAGAAATAAGTAAAAAGCCTCAGATGCGATATAATAAAAGATATATACGATATACTGCGGCGCCCTCACGTGGGGATTTACGTTAATAAGAAGTCGCACATACTCGCTCCAGTGCAGCTTTAAAATATGTCAAATGTAAAATTCAAATGATGAAAGGAATCATATTTCTGACGCTCCGTTCAAAAACACACTTTCAGCAGCAGAAAACGACTCCGTGTCTAACCTCATACACGCTCACAAGCTTTTGATTGCTTTCATTTGCAGTTATTATTATTATTATTATTATTGCAGCCGCCTTCGCAATGAAATGGATAAAACGCTCGTCGGGAAAGCTTTAGCTGTTTTCAAGCTTTTCATTTTGTGTGAGTGAGCAACATAAGATATTACCCCCGAGTCAGAGCAGCATCGTAAACAAGAATGAGAGCTCTGACCTGCACTCGTGTTCTACCCTGCATCTCCAGCATCGTCACAGAGGAAACCCAGGATGTAGAAACTCATTACTGGGATTTCAGGTCGAGCTTAACGAGAGAAACCTCTTCTTCTGTGGTTTATTCACACACGAGCAACACGGCAGCACAGCCAGGTCGTTTACTTCACACAAATGATCGCGCTCGCCTCATCTCAGCGCTAAATTGTGTGGGTTGATCCGCTTAACGGTCTGACGGAAGCAGAGATATTGGTATTAATTGCACGTCAAGGCAACACACACACACACACACACACACACACACACACACACACACACACACACACACACACACACACACACACAGTGTCTGTATGTTCTGAATGTTCTCTGTATGTTCTGTATGTCGTGTCGTGAACCGTCTTCACCTTCAGACACAATCAGCCGCGTGTAGAACCTGCAGAACCAGGTCTTCTTCAGATGTGTGTGACTCAGTAGAACTTTCTCTTTGGAACATGAGGTCAAGAGAACTACACTGAGGCATGTTTGAGAACATCAGCAGGTCAAATACTCTGAACTGATCCAGTCATGAGAGCTTCCAGATGTGTAGTTCAGACCATGATGAAGGTCGAGCTCACGGATGGAGCCCGTGAGTAGTGATGTGACGCTGCAGTAACTGAGCGTCACATGTCCACGGGTGTCACGGCTGCTGTGATCCCAACATGAAATGATCTTTAGTTGTTTCTTTACTCAGGAGGTAGAGCGGGTTGTCCACTAACCAGAAAGTTCATGGTTTGATCCCTAGCACACTTGAGTATGAATGATTTGTGCTGCGTATAGAAGAATCTGTCTGAATGTGACAGTGAAGAGCTTCGAGTGGTCGATGTGACTGGAAACCTTTTATATAAATAATCCATTTAGTCTTTATGTTAAAGTCACAGAACCACGAGTCTATTTTCTAACGTTAACACATGTGACATGTTCTGTTTGGACCCGGAGAAAATAACTTTATTCACACAGGGTTTTTAAAAACATGGGTCACAGCAAACGTTTCTCATTACAATTACGTTTTTACACAGGTTTTGTTCCTTGGCAACATTTTGTCCTGGAGTAGGAGGAGCCAATGTCCAGAAAGTGAAGCCAATGTGGAACTACATGAAACCTGTCTTCTGTGTAGTGACCAGCAGGGGGCGACTCCTCTGGTAGTTTCTATAGAAGTCTATAGAAAGTGACTCTACTTCTCACTTTATAATGTCAGTAAACATTCAGGAGTTTATGTCTCAATCTCCAGTCTGCCAGGGTTGGTCTGAACTCAAGTTTATGCATTAAAAAGTTAAACTTTAAAGTTTTAAAAAGCAAACATGGCGCTGATGTCAAAGTGAGGCTTCAAAGCAGCCGCTCTCAGACCAATGGGAGACGTCTCAGGGGGTTGATCATCGGGTGCAACGCTGCAGGTCGGACTGTGGACGTGACACCAGGGTTCAGTGTGTCTCAGAAACATTAACTTTACTTTTTCAGTCTTTGACAAAGACGTTTTAATCTTTTCCTGACCTTCACCAAACGCTGAACCCAAACAAAGACCAAGTGGAACAACCCGTCAGCTGACTGAAGAGAACTGATGCTCTCGGCCCATTACAGCAACAATAATTAAAACCATTTCCTCTTTATGACGATAACAAATATAATCCAGGCAGCTTCACATTTATTTCCAAACATAATTTAAAAATGCAAATAATTAAAGTATGAATTAATTTATAAAGAGACAGAAGAGGCTGGTGACAGTGTTTGACCTCAGCGTGACCTCGGGGGTTTAAACACGGCGAACAGGGCTGCTGGTTGTCAGCTGACGTGTGTTTATATGTTTTCAACTCACAGAACCTTCAGCTTCATTTGACAAATATCTTCCAACCGACTCTGAATCTAATGTTCCAGTTAAACTAATGGAGGAGTCAGAGGTGTGAGAAGCAGAGTCTTTCCTCTGGTTCCTCTCGTTTGACCGTGAAGAGCAATGTGTCCCACTGCCTGACATCCAGAACATCCAGAGACGTTGTCAGGTTCACAGATTGTATTTTATAAAATATATAACATATAAAACATTTTCTTCTGTACTGTTTATATTATGATAAGTTAAGAAAATGTATATTACCGGAAATGATCTGTTCAAAATCCAGAAATGTTCTGGTGCACTGATGAAGAACAGTTGTTTCATTTTAATGCCGATAAGTTGGAAACTTTTGTTTTGAAATGTTGGAAAACCCTGTTTATTTTGGTTATTGATGCTAAAACCTTTTTGTTGTTGTTTTTAAAGGACGGTGCCTTGTGAGCCTGTTTTACTGTCATCATGACAATAGTAAGAATCAGTTCAGCGACATTGTTGTTCCCAGACGCCTGCAGCGTTGGCAGCGTTGGCCTGGTGTGAGGACTAATGAATGGTTTGTGACGGCAGCTGAGTCATGTTTTCACACACAAGGAAACGCACACTGGAATTTCTTCTGTGTGGGAAAATGTGTGAGACTAATGAATGCATGTGTATGGCCATGTGCGTTGTAGATGTGTCACCTTGATGGGAAACTGTTGTCGTGCGTGCGTGCGTGCGTGCGTGCGTGCGTGCGTGCGTGCGTGCGTGCGTGCGTGTGTGTGAAACTGCAGGACACAGACTAATAATGTTTTTCTCCTGAGCTGATCTAAAGGCCTGAGAACACTTATTTAACTACTTAAATGTTGTTGTTTGGTCCAGTGATTCTCAACTGGTGGGTTGTGGACCTGTTTCCAGTGGACCTGTTTCCAGTGGGCCTGTTTCCAGTGGGTCGCGGGCCTGTTTCCAGTGGGTCTGTTTCCAGTGGGTCGCGGGCCTGTTTCCAGTGGGTCGCGGGCCTGTTTCCAGTGGGTCGCGGGCCTGTTTCCAGTGGGCCTGTTTCCAGTGGGTCGCGGGCCTGTTTCCAGTGGGCCTGTTTCCAGTGGGTCGCGGGCCTGTTTCCAGTGGGTCGCGGGCCTGTTTCCAGTGGGCCTGTTTCCAGTGGGTCGCGGGCCTGTTTCCAGTGGGCCTGTTTCCAGTGGGTCGCGGGCCTGTTTCCAGTGGGTCGCGGGCCTGTTTCCAGTGGGCCTGTTTCCAGTGGGTCGCGGGCCTGTTTCCAGTGGGCCTGTTTCCAGTGGGTCGCGGGCCTGTTTCCAGTGGGTCGCGGGCCTGTTTCCAGTGGGTCGCGGGCCTGTTTCCAGTGGGTCGCGGGCCTGTTTCCAGTGGGTCGCGGGCCTGTTTCCAGTGGGCCTGTTTCCAGTGGGTCGCGGGCCTGTTTCCAGTGGGTCGCGGGCCTGTTTCCAGTGGGCCTGTTTCCAGTGGGTCGCGGGCCTGTTTCCAGTGGGTCGCGGGCCTGTTTCCAGTGGGTCGCGGGCCTGTTTCCAGTGGGTCGCGGGCCTGTTTCCAGTGGGTCGCGGGCCTGTTTCCAGTATGTTGTATTACCTTGTGTCCCTAAGATGCACTTTTTGTGGATACAAGCTGCAACTCAAGACACTGAATTGTTTCCATAGTGCAGTGTTGGTTGTCATAGATTCAGTGAGTGAGTATTCGCAGCTAAAGCTACATAATTTGAGTCTTTTTGAAACTACTTCTCAGTAGTTGGACCTTTTTATTTCATGTTTGTGCATGAAAGCACCGTTGAGTCTGTTAAAAAAGGCTGAAGTTACTGAATTGTTATGTAAGTTGTATTACTTTGTGTCCTTAAGATGCACTTTTTGGTTTTTAATTAAAATGCAGCTAATTGAGTGTAAAAGGGAATATTTCCTTGCTAACATGGAGGAGGAGGGTTTATGACCTATACTGCAGTCAGCCACCAGGGGGTGATACAGAAGCTTTGGCTTCCCTTTTGGGAGCTGCCCTATCGTCCATCTTTATTTACAGTCTGTGGTGAAACTGATGGTCACTAACCGAACAATATATTTACCATCATTCATTGTTATCACGGGGATCGAATCTCCAGCAGACGACAGAAAATTGAACTTTTGACCTCAAACTTAAAAAGCATCAAAGTGTAAAAGAAACAAATCTAAACATTAAAAACGCTATTAAGCTTCAGATCAAAGAAAATATGAGAATAAAAGTTCCAGAGTCAGAAATAAGTAAAAAGCCTCAGATGCGATATAATAAAAGATATATACGATATACTGCGGCGCCCTCACGTGGGGATTTACGTTAATAAGAAGTCGCACATACTCGCTCCAGTGCAGCTTTAAAATATGTCAAATGTAAAATTCAAATGATGAAAGGAATCATATTTCTGACGCTCCGTTCAAAAACACACTTTCAGCAGCAGAAAACGACTCCGTGTCTAACCTCATACACGCTCACAAGCTTTTGATTGCTTTCATTTGCATTTATTATTATTATTATTATTATTGCAGCCGCCTTCGCAATGAAATGGATAAAACGCTCGTCGGGAAAGCTTTAGCTGTTTTCAAGCTTTTCATTTTGTGTGAGTGAGCAACATAAGATATTACCCCCGAGTCAGAGCAGCATCGTAAACAAGAATGAGAGCTCTGACCTGCACTCGTGTTCTACCCTGCATCTCCAGCATCGTCACAGAGGAAACCCAGGATGTAGAAACTCATTACTGGGATTTCAGGTCGAGCTTAACGAGAGAAACCTCTTCTTCTGTGGTTTATTCACACACGAGCAACACGGCAGCACAGCCAGGTCGTTTACTTCACACAAATGATCGCGCTCGCCTCATCTCAGCGCTAAATTGTGTGGGTTGATCCGCTTAACGGTCTGACGGAAGCAGAGATATTGGTATTAATTGCACGTCAAGGCAACACACACACACACACACACACACACACACACACACACACACACACACACACACACACACACACACACACACACACACACACACAGTGTCTCCTGTGTGTATTTGTCTCTTTCAGCTGTTAGTTATCATCTGTCCTTTTCTCTTCTCTGTTTTCTATCATTTCCTGTTTCTCTTCGTCTGGTGACAAACACGTCATGAGTGATCTCAACCGGTTCCTTTGAAGTTGACCTTGATCAGGGAGGTGAAGGTCATCGCTGCTCATCTCATTGTTTCAGCGAGGACGGAGGTTGTGTTTGTAAAATCTTTATTTTCAAAGCTGCCTGTGTGGAGTTAAATATATGTAGTGGACCATTAGTATAAAGTCCCAGTAAATATAAATACTACAGTGTAGTTTGAAGTACAAACTTAACTTAATAGTAGGGCTGGGCAACGATTAAAAGTTTTAATCGTGATTAATCGCATGATTTCCCTGATTAATCACGATTAATCGCATTTGTATACGCAAAATCCAATAATGAATTCAAAAGTAGTGTATAGCGCACATTTATTTTAAATGTTCTGCCATATGAACGAAAGTGCCATAACATTTGTTGTGCAAACACTTTTAACATCAGCATTTTAATACAGTAGCAGTTAAATAAAATATTCAGTGTAAATCTCAACTTAAACAATGTTATCAAAGCAAATACAAAATTAAAGCTCATTGCCACTGCCAGGGGTCTCAATCTTCTCCATCTCAGCGTTAAAGAGAATACAATTTTTTTTTTTCCCTAAAACAATTTCTCTAACAATTTCCTTCAGATCAGAGGCCTTTTGAAATGCAGGTAGAAGATTGACAGCATTTAGTACGTCAGGAAAAATCTTGATTATCACTTTGAGCTCTTGTTCCATTGTTCCATCGTATGAGGGGAAATCTGTGGTTCAGCAGCCTCAGTGGGCGGCTGTGTTTCCCGTTAGCGCTCGCTAAACGTTGAGCTAATTTTAGGTCTTTGTTTTTGAGCAGAGACGGGGAGCGAGCCAAGCCTCATTAAACAAGACAATTACACTTATGTGTCAGAGCGCCGCTGCTACCCAGTGTCTGATCCGGTTCAGGTGAATTACAGGAGGGTGGAAAAGATGAGGCAACTGCAGTGTGTTAGAGACACACACACACACACACACAGACACACACACACACAGACACACACCCACACACACACACACACACACACACACACACACACACACACACACACACACACACACACACACACACACACACCCTGCTGTCTAAATATCACACTTGTGCACCAGCAGAGAAATAGATTACAACACAAGACGAGTCACTTTCAATCCACTGTTATCTCAGCGAGGTGTGGACTATAATTAAATTGTGTATTAGAGTGAGAGCGCTCCTCCTCAGCTCTGTGGGTTCAGACACTGCAGCAGAAAACATCATTTCTCTCAGGACAGAACACGTGGAGTGTTTTTGTCGTCAGGAATCATCTGAGTTTATTTTGTATTGAGAGCAGCTGTTTAATTCACACCCAACATGAACTGGATCTTTCACTTTGACTTTGTTTTCACTGTAACTCACAGAACACGTGAGCTCAGTTACTCTGCACTGAATGAAGCTCCAGAAACTAAGGAGCACCAACATCAATCAAGTAGTTCATTAAGTTTTATATAAATACATATGTGCAAAATATTTAAATATGTTTTAATGAAGGTCACATGACCACATGTTTGTTTTCTGCAGTAATTTTCACCTGAAGCTTTGCTTGATATGAAATCTCAGAATAACGGATGTTTATAAGAAGCTGCTGTTGAACATCATGACAACACAAGACAAACTGAAGTGTGTCTGTTGTTACTTTGCGTGTCTGTTGTGTTTCCTGTGCAGAGATAATTAGTGAGAGAGAAGCTGCAGTTTGTGACGTCACTGTACCACCAGAGGGGGCTGTGTCGGGGGGGGGTGAAAACCACCTGATTGTTATTGAGATAAACATACAGTATATCTATCACGTACACACACACACACACACACACACACACACACACACACACACACACACACACACACACACACTTTAACGGCCTCATCTGAACCGCTCTCAGTTGTGATCGTAAAGTCTCACCTTTCCGTCCTGAAGCTGCTGAAGAGAAACGTCCTCGATGAGGATTTTTCTTTCTCTGATAAATTAAAATTTTCACATAAAACTGAGCAGGAAGTCGTTTTAAATCATCAAACACAACGAGTGTGAGAATCAACAGGAAAATAAAAAACCTTTTATGTTTGTAGTTTGTGTGTTTGTAGTTTGTGTGTTTGTAGTGTGTGTTTGTAGTGTGTGTGTTTGTGTGTGGATTTCCTCTTTACCTCTTCTTCACCTTTCTCTTTCTCTCACTCTTGATTCCTTCAGTATCTGTATTTCTTCTCTTTTTTGTGCCACCTTCTCCTTTCCCCTCTTTCCCAGGATTCCTCCTCCTCCTCCCTTCCTCTGCTCTTCCTCCTCCTCCTCTCCGTGCTGCTCTTCATCCCGTCTTCCTAACTCACCATTTCCCCTTCCCTCTTGTTTATCCTCCTGCTCCTCTTCTCAGTCTTCACCTCCTCTGCTCTCCATCCCCTTGTTCGCCGCCTCTTGTCTTTTCATCACGCTCTTCTTCACTTTCATTCCTCTTCTTCTCCTCCCACCCATCTGTCTCCCCATCTTTCTTTACCTGCCTCTTCACGCCCATTCCTCCTCCTCCTCGTACCCCCCTGTCTCCTTTCTTAACTTCCTCCTCTCCTCCTGCTCCTGCTCTCCTCCTTCCCTCCCGACTCTTGTCTCTCTTGTGATGTTGAAACACGTTTGTTGAACGTTTCTTCAGCGTTTCACCTTCCGACAGTTTGGGAAGTCGGGTCATGGATTAAAGGGACAAGCTGCCAGGAGAGGGTGGCTGTTTATCGTGTGTGTGTGTGTGTGTGTGTGTGTGTGTGTGTGTGTGTGTGTGTGTGTGTGTGTGTGTGTGTGTGTGTGTGTGTGTGTGTGTGTGTGTGTGTGTGTGTGTGTGTGTGTGTGTGTGTGTGTGTGTGTGTGTGTACGATGTTGTGTGTTTAATGTAGTTCTGCACAAAGTGAGTCATTTCAGACCCTTTGCTGTTCCCGCTGGCTCCTCCGTGTCTCCTCCAAGTCTCCTCCAAGTCTCCTCCATGTCTCCTCCAAGTCTCCTCCATGCTTCCTGCATGTCTCCTCCGTGTCTCCTCCGTGTCTCCTCCAAGTCTCCTCCAAGTCTCCTCCATGTCTCCTCCATGTCTCCTCCAAGTCTCCTCCAAGTCTCCTCCAAGTCTCCTCCATGTCTCCTCCGTGTCTCGTCCGTGTCTCCTCCATGTCTCCTCCATGTCTCCTCCGTGTCTCGTCCGTGTCTCCTCCATGTCTCGTCCGTGTCTCCTCCATGTCTCGTCCGTGTCTCCTCCATGTCTCCTCCATGTCTCCTCCAAGTCTCCTCCATGCTTCCTGCATGTCTCCTCCGTGTCTCCTCCAAGTCTCCTCCAAGTCTCCTCCAAGTCTCCTCCATGTCTCCTCCATGTCTCCTCCAAGTCTCCTCCAAGTCTCCTCCATGTCTCCTCCAAGTCTCCTCCATGTCTCCTCCATGTCTCCTCCATGTCTCCTCCGTGTCTCCTCCATGTCTCCTCCAAGTCTCCTCCATGCTTCCTCCATGTCTCGTCCGTGTCTCCTCCATGTCTCCTGCATGTCTCCTCCAAGTCTCCTCCATGCTTCCTGCATGTCTCCTCCGTGTCTCCTCCGTGTCTCCTCCGTGTCTCCTCCATGTCTCCTCCATGTCTCCTCCAAGTCTCCTCCATGCTTCCTGCATGTCTCCTCCGTGTCTCGTCCGTGTCTCCTCCATGTCTCCTCCAAGTCTCCTCCATGTCTCCTCCATGTCTCCTCCAAGTCTCCTCCAAGTCTCCTCCATGCCTCCTCCAAGTCTCCTCCAAGTCTCCTCCATGTCTCCTCCATGCTTCCTGCATGTCTCCTCCGTGTCTCCTCCAAGTCTCCTCCATGTCTCCTCCATGTCTCCTCCAAGTCTCCTCCAAGTCTCCTCCAAGTCTCCTCCATGCTTCCTGCATGTCTCCTCCGTGTCTCCTCCATGTCTCCTCCAAGTCTCCTCCATGTCTCCTCCATGTCTCCTCCGTGTCTCCTCCATGTCTCCTGCATGTCTCCTCCAAGTCTCCTCCATGCTTCCTGCATGTCTCCTCCGTGTCTCCTCCGTGTCTCCTCCATGTCTCCTCCATGTCTCCTCCAAGTCTCCTCCATGCTTCCTGCATGTCTCCTCCGTGTCTCGTCCGTGTCTCCTCCATGTCTCCTCCAAGTCTCCTCCATGTCTCCTCCATGTCTCCTCCATGTCTCCTCCAAGTCTCCTCCAAGTCTCCTCCATGTCTCCTCCATGCTTCCTGCATGTCTCCTCCGTGTCTCCTCCAAGTCTCCTCCATGTCTCCTCCAAGTCTCCTCCAAGTCTCCTCCAAGTCTCCTCCATGCTTCCTGCGTGTCTCCTCCGTGTCTCCTCCATGTCTCCTCCAAGTCTCCTCCATGTCTCCTCCATGTCTCCTCCAAGTCTCCTCCATGTCTCCTCCAAGTCTCCTCCATGTCTCCTCCAAGTCTCCTCCAAGTCTCCTCCATGTCTCCTCCAAGTCTCCTCCATGTCTCCTCCATGTCTCCTCCATGTTTCCTCCATGTCTCCTCCATGTCTCCTCCGTGTCTCCTCCAAGTCTCCTCCATGCTTCCTCCATGTCTCGTCCGTGTCTCCTCCATGTCTCCTGCATGTCTCCTCCAAGTCTCCTCCATGCTTCCTGCATGTCTCCTCCGTGTCTCCTCCGTGTCTCCTCCATGTCTCCTCCATGTCTCCTCCAAGTCTCCTGCATGTCTCCTGCATGTCTCCTCCGTGTCTCCTCCGTGTCTCCTCCGTGTCTCCTCCATGTCTCCTCCAAGTCTCCTCCATGCTTCCTGCATGTCTCCTCCGTGTCTCGTCCGTGTCTCCTCCATGTCTCCTCCATGTCTCCTCCAAGTCTCCTCCATGCTTCCTGCATGTCTCCTCCGTGTCTCCTCCGTGTCTCCTCCATGTCTCCTCCATGTCTCCTCCGTGTCTCCTCCATGTCTCCTCCAAGTCTCCTCCATGTCTCCTCCATGTCTCCTCCAAGTCTCCTCCAAGTCTCCTGCATGTCTCCTCCGTGTCTCCTCCATGTCTCCTCCGTGTCTCCTCCGTGTCTCCTCCATGTCTCCTCCATGTCTCCTCCAAGTCTCCTCCATGCTTCCTGCATGTCTCCTCCGTGTCTCGTCCGTGTCTCCTCCATGTCTCCTCCATGTCTCCTCCAAGTCTCCTCCATGCTTCCTGCATGTCTCCTCCGTGTCTCCTCCGTGTCTCCTCCATGTCTCCTCCATGTCTCCTCCGTGTCTCCTCCATGTCTCCTCCATGTCTCCTCCAAGTCTCCTCCATGCTTCCTGCATGTCTCCTCCGTGCTTCCTGCATGTCTCCTCCGTGTCTCCTCCGTGTCTCCTCCGTGTCTCCTCCATGTCTCCTCCAAGTCTCCTCCATGCTTCCTGCATGTCTCCTCCATGTCTCCTCCATGCTTCCTGCATGTCTCCTCCGTGTCTCCTCCGTGTCTCCTCCATGTCTCCTCCATGTCTCCTGTCAGGCCCGGCAGACTGTGTATTATTAAAGCCCTGAATATTCTTCCTGTGTTGAAACAGTCGTCTGCATTAATATCTCTCTGCTAACGATCACCAGCAGCAACGCAAACCTTCATAATGAGCTACTTTGTTGGTTTGCTGTTGTTTGTTTGTTTGTTTGTTTAGTCCCTGGGGGCGTCGCCATTATTCTGTTTATTATTCGGCTCATCTGCAGGGGGCGGGGCAGGCCGAAGAGAGAGGGGTGGGGGGTGGACTTGATGTTTAATTAACTTGAAACATTTCTATTGTGTGTGTAAATAAAGTCATTCATGCTGTTGATGAATTAATAATCCTTTAGCCTTTTTGTGGCTAATGCACGACAGAGATAAAAAACAATGGCAAGTAAAGTAGGTGCATTTTGTATCTTAGCCGTGAATTAGCCAAACTAATAAACAGAAATCATGGGGGGGGGCAGTGTAGCTACTAGTTCAAGTGAGACGATCGTATGAAGAACAACCAATTACAGAACGTGTAGAGGAGACACTTTGCGAGTTATCTGTCACGGTGTGGGGGGCAGTTGGACCCAGACGCAGAGTTTAAACTTACAAAGGTATAATTTTAATCAAAACGAATCTTTAACAAACCAAACTGGGAGCACAAAGGGAAAAAATACAGGAAGCTTACACGGGGGGGGTGCAGAGGTGCAGAGGCTCAGGAGACACGGGATACAGAAGTACAGGGAGAAGTACAGGGATAGCAGGGCAGGAGATCCGGACAGGACAGGAGATTAGGACGGGTATACGGGTAGACACGAGAACACATCCGACGACGATCCGACAAGGACAAAGGGAAGAACCGAGGCTTAAATACAGACACACAGGAAAGGCAGGGGCAATTTGACACAGGTGTAACACATGAGGACTGGTGCAGACCATCACAGACAGGAAGTGAAGAAAGAACACACAAGCAACAGAGACTACAAAATAAAACACGAAACAGAACACGGAGTGTGAAAACATGAAACAGGAGGAGATACTAAATAACTGAAAACACCTTGGAAATGGTGGAAACTAAGCACTGGAAAATATTAAACCCTGACAGTACCCCCCCCTCAAGGGCCGAATTCTAGACGGCCCAAAACTCGCACTTAGACGGGAGGGAGGAGGGGGGATCCGGAGGAGGGATTCCTGGACAGAGCACCGGGGCTCGGGCGGGCGGCGCGGAGGCCGGTCAGGGGCAGAGAACAGAGTCTCGGGCGGGCGGCACCGTGGCCTCTCAGGAACAGAGAAGGGCTCAGGGGGACGGCACCGTGGCCGATCAGGAACAGAGTACAGGGGCTCAGGAGGACGGCACCTTGGCCGATCAGGAACAGAGTACAGGGGCTCAGGAGGACGGCACCTTGGCCGATCAGGAACAGAGTACAGGGGCTCAGGAGGACGGCACCTTGGCCGATCAGGAACAGAGTACAGGGGCTCAGGAGGACGGCACCTTGGCCGATCAGGAACAGAGTACAGGGGCTCAGGAGGACGGCACCTTGGCCGATCAGGAACAGAGTACAGGGGCTCAGGAGGACGGCACCTTGGCCGCTCAGGGACAGAGTACAGGGGCTCAGGAGGACGGCACCTTGGCCGATCAGGAACAGAGTACAGGGGCTCAGAAGGACGGCACCGTGGCCGATCAGGAACAGAGTACAGGGGCTCAGGAGGACGGCACCTTGGCCGATCAGGAACAGAGTACAGGGGCTCAGGAGGACGGCACCTTGGCCGCTCAGGGACAGAGTACAGGGGCTCAGGAGGACGGCCCGGAGGCCGGTCAGGGACGGAGCACGGGAGCTCAGGAGATGACCGCCGCTTCTGCAGCTGTCCCGAAACATGAAGGGGCGCAGACCTCAGCCCTGGACGTGGGGCAGGAACCAGAGTCACAGCTGCCGGGACCCCCGACGCCGGAACAGGAGTGCCGTCTGCCGGGACCGTCCGGCGCAGAACAGGAACTTGAAGAAGCACTGCGAGGACCCCCGATGTCGGAACAGGAGTGACGTCAGCCGGGATTCTCCGGCGCGGGACAGGAACTGGAAGAGACGCTGCGAGGATCCCCGACGTCGGAACAGGAGTGACGTCAGCCGGGATTCTCCGGCGCGGGACAGGGACTGGAGGAGACGCTGCGAGGATCCCCGACGTCGGAACAGGAGTGACGTCAGCCGGGATTCTCCGGCGCGGGACAGGGACTGGAGGAGACGCTGCGAGGATCCCCGACGTCGGAACAGGAGTGACGTCAGTCGGGACCCTCCGGCTCGGGACAGGAACTGAAGGAGACGCTGCGAGGATCCCCGACGTCGGAACAGGAGTGACGTCAGCCGGGATTCTCCGGCGCGGGACAGGGACTGGAGGAGACGCTGCGAGGATCCCTGACGTCGGAACAGGAGTGACGTCAGTCGGGACCCTCCGGCGCGGGACAGGAACTGGAAGAGACGCTGCGAGGATCCCTGACGTCGGAACAGGAGTGACGTCAGTCGGGACCCTCCGGCGCGGGACCGGAACTGAAGGAGACGCTGCGAGGATCCCCGACGTCGGAACAGCAGTGACGTCAGCCGGGACCCTCCGGCGCGGGACAGGAACTGGAAGAGACGCTGCGAGGATCCCCGACGTCGGAACAGGAGTGACGTCAGTCGGAACCCTCCGGCGCGGGACAGAAACTGGAGGAGACGCTGCGAGGATCCCCGACGTCGGAACAGGAGTGACGTCAGCCGGGATTCTCCGGCGCGGGACAGGGACTGGAGGAGACGCTGCGAGGATCCCTGACGTCGGAACAGGAGTGACGTCAGTCGGAACCCTCCGGCGCGGGACAGAAACTGGAGGAGACGCTGCGAGGATCCCCGACGTCGGAACAGCAGTGACGTCAGCCGGGACCCTCCGGCGCGGAACAGGACGTCGGAACAGCGGCCCAGCCAGGACGGGGGAAGGCTGCGGCCCAGCCAGGACTGGAGGTGAGGGGTTCCTGTTGTGGGCGCCCCCTCTCCGACGTCTGCCACCCCCAGCAGAGACTTTCTCCCTAAGGCTGCGGGGTCCTCCAAACGCCAGGCGGCTTCCCACGTATGGGTTTGTGGATGGGGCTGGAGGGTGGTGCCTGTGAACAGGCCAGAGAGGCGGGGGGTTGCTGCTCCGACATCTGCCACCCACAGCAGAAGCTTTCTGGAGGCTGCGGGGTCCTCCCCGAGCCAGGCGGCTTCCCACGTACGGGTTTGAGGATGGGACTGGAGGGTTGAGGAATTCTTTAAGTCGAAATGGCTCACCCAAGGGCGGTCTCTCAGCCATGCCTCCACAACAGAGATCTCCTCCAGGGTCTCTGCTTGGTGCTGGGTGCCCGGTGAACCCAGCTTGTCCACCAGACAATCCAAATAATAAACTTGTTCGTAAAAAAAACTAATCTCTGCTGGGTCCATATCTTTGGTCGGATCGTTCTGTCACGGTGTGGGGGGCAGTTGGACCCAGACGCAGAGTTTAAACTTACAAAGGTATAATTTTAATCAAAACGAATCTTTAACAAACCAAACTGGGAGCACAAAGGGAAAAAATACAGGAAGCTTACACGGGGGGGGGGGGGGGGTGCAGAGGTGCAGAGGCTCAGGAGACACGGGATACAGAAGTACAGGGATAGCAGGGCAGGAGATCCAGACAGGACAGGAGATTAGGACGGGTATACGGGTAGACACGAGAACACATACGACCAGAGACATACGACGACGATCCGACAAGGACAAAGAAGAACCGAGGCTTAAATACAGACACACAGGAAAGGCAGGGGCAATTTGACACAGGTGTAACACATGAGGACTGGTGCAGACCATCACAGACAGGAAGTGAAGAAAGAACACACAAGCAACAGAGACTACAAAATAAAACACGAAACAGAACACGGAGTGTGAAAACATGAAACAGGAGGAGATACTAAATAACTGAAAACACCTTGGAAATGGTGGAAACTAAGCACTGGAAAATATTAAACCCTGACATTATCTAGTTGAACCACAGTTCAGAACATGGACCTCCTCCACTCGCGACTTTGTGCTGCCCTCTTGTGGATGTTTGCTTAACAACCATGCAAACGTAAAGGACACGTCGAAGTATCTGGACGTTACACTGTTTGAAATATTTCTCTTTTTGTACGTAAAGGCGGAACAATTGAGCCTTTAGGTTTCAGTGCTTCAGTGTTTCAGTGTTCATGAAACACGTCTGTGACCAACACGTGTCCTGAGCAGTTTACTGTCATCATCCTCAACTTCTCCACACGCTTCCAACACGCTCTGAACCACTTAAACCTCAGCTGTACATGTCTCGTCTCAGTGAATCCATGTGCTCAGGTTTATTCATGTGTGTGAAGGACGAGGGCCAAAGACTAAACCTCTTTTGGGGATGAGGGATTTTCCGCGGCGTGCTGAGCATGTAAAGATGAAGTTTACCACAGCTGAAGAACATCAGCCGGCGAAGAGAGGGAGAGAGGAGAAGACGACACAAGAAGAGGTGAGACAGAGACAGACAGATAATTAGAGACACACAGACAGACAGTGGGGTAGTCAGAGAAGATGAATGTCTTCAGGGACCATGAATCTCTTCATCCAGCTGTTACAGCTTTTCTCCGCTCCATGTACAGAGAGTGGACATGAGCTCCACCTCTTCACACCTCTTCACGACTGAGATCAGTTGTGACTGAGGCTTTTACAGCTTCTCAAACGGAGACGCCCACGTTCTCTTCCTGATTGGTTCTTCTCAGGCACATGACTCGAGTGTGTCATGTGCCTGAGAAGAACCACTCAGAGGTCGATTTCGTCAGGAGATGCTCTGTGTCGTCACTAAGGTTCATTTAACCGGTTCTGGTAACTGGAATTCAGAGTCTGTACCCAACGCTAATGTTTTCATTACTTAGTTCTCCCTTTGATTCCAGAAAACTTAATTTCCCCTCCCGGAGATCAAAGCATATTGAATCATCAGGTTCAGTCGGTGGCGTTATGCATCTTAAAGTGTGTATGATGCCAGTGAACCGAGAGAAGTGCGAACAGAAGAACAAGACAAACAGAAAAACGTTTTCTCTTCACTTATACAACAGATGAATTAATTACCTGAAGTCGATGTCAGTGAAACTGTTGATGCTTCATGTAAAGACCCTATGAAGGGTTAAAACTCCTCGGCGCTGGCTGCAGGCCGCTAACATCCGCTGAAGGCGTGCTGCTAATGGTAGCTCAGGGGATTTGGATATCAGCTGCTGTCTAGAAATATTTAGTGTTTGACCAGATGTGTCATCAGGTAGATGTGTTTTGCATTTCACATTACGCTGTCTACGTCAACGTGTCACCACGCTCGAGGTCACTTTCCGCTCGCCGTCCCGACAGCTTAGCCTGATGCTCACATGCCCGAAATGTAGCGTCAGTGCTAAAATACAGAGTTTGGTTCCCAATCCTGGTCGTCACAGAAGCTCGAGACAAACCACCTGTGTGACAACTTGTTGGACGTATTCAAGCAAACTAACGTGTGAAGACGTTCGATGACATGTGTCAAGTATCCAACGAACCAAAGGCCGACGCTCATCACAGCCGCTCACTGCGACATACGAACAAGTCGCTCAAAACAGGAAACGGCTGACTGCAGAGCGATAAAGGGCTGAAACAGAGAGGGACAGCTTTGAGCCACCAGCGGCGAGCAGGCAGATGCATGCTGGGAGAAAGAGAGAGCGAGAGGAAGTAACACACTGAGTGATGGAGAGAGACGGAGAGGGGGAGAGCAGAGAGGTTCGAGGTTATTATATGTAAGGTCCCCCCCCCACGGAGAGGAAGAAATGCTCCTCAGCACCTCACACACACACACACACACACACACACACACACACACACACACACACACACACACACACACACCAGGAATAGAGCCCAGCACCTGAGGTGGTGTGAGGGGAAGATATTAAACCTGAGTGTTTCCCTGCAGACTGGGGGGGGGGGGGGTGAGGCTCCTCACTCTCTCTAAACTCTCTCATCCAAAGCTTCACATTAAATCACACTCTGGAACCCAGTGTAATGAAAACTGAACAGCTCTCTTGACTCACAGTGACTGAAAATTCAATTTCCCCTTAAACCTCATGTAAAATGGAGGAGTTAGAGGTGTGTGTGTGTGTGTGTGTGTGTGTGTGTGTGTGTGTGTGTGTGTGTGTGTGTGTGTGTGTGTGGGGGGGGTGTGTGTGGGGGGGTGTGGGGGTTTCAGATGTTTCCTCTCCAGAGTCTGAAGCTTCATGTTTGTTCCATGTTTCATTTGATCTGTTAGTTCTGGTTTCACGTTGTAATTTAGGGACTAAAGAAATCACCTACGTGGGCGGAGCCTACCTGTACTTGACTCTGATTGGTTTGTTTGTCTATAAGATTTCTCCTATAACAAACTAGTCAAAGTTCAACCCCACAATCTTTGAGTTTGTAGAAAAGACTAAAAACAAATACAGAATTAAACCACAGAACTCAAAATGAAAACCTGCTGCCAGTCGCCACAAGAGCGTAAAGAAATAAAGTTTGATCAAATAGAAATGTTCCTACTTCACTACATTGTTAAATTCAGGTTAATTCCTCCACATCCTTCTAGATGCTTCGGCTTCAGTTTTGGGAGCCGTCACGTCGTCCATCTTTATATCGTTTCCCCTGGGGACCGATGAGCTGAAATGTTCCTTTTAATTACAATAATCCTTATTTACATGTCACAGAAATAAAAAGCAGGTTTTGTAACATGGTTGAAGTGATGACAGATCAACAGGAAGCAGCTGCAGAGGGTCGGGATTCCGTCGGACTGTTTGCGGTATCAGGTTGTGGATGTTGGTATCTTGGTTTCCGTTGCAGAATTGATACACGTGTCATATATGTACACACAGAAATATACATGTATGCACACAACACTGACTAAACATCGAAATCTGCCTTCAAAGTCAATCCGATGTTTTATCATAATGTAAAAACAGATTCCGTCTCCTTGAAGTTACTGAAACCACAGAATGTAGTCGTTATTAAGCTGCCGGCTGCTCGGCCACACCACGGAGACCTGCCTCCTCTGTGTTTGTGGTCTGACCGCTTGGGGCTTGTTCGGAGGCTGGAAGCCGTTAAGACTCTGCAGCTTTTCTGTTCTTAACAGGACGAAAGAAGAAAACCAAGAGAAACTAAACAGAAACACTTGAAGAAGATATTTAGTGTTTCAGATGAATGATTCATCAGAGAGGACGAGGAAAGAGAAAATCAGAGACTGATTCAGTGAAAACCGTGAAGTCACCATCAGCTGGTAGAGGCCCAGGCACAGTTTGGGCTGAACCCTCTGGTGCCCATAGCTAAAATGCTTCCATAAAGTTGTTACCATCCTCACAGGCAGCCAGACGTCACCCCAGCTCCAGCTGGAGATGGTCTGTCGCTCTGCCTCTGATGCACATGGGAGCGACCTGAATCCTCTTGTTCACGCACTGTTGGGTTTTGATTGGTTTCTTTGTAGATTCTCACAATTAAACATTTTAATTATCAGATCTGAATCTGTCGTCTTCGTCCAGGACCCGGATTTGTTCTGTGATTCAGACAAAAGTACCACAAGGTTCCTTCAGGTGTTTTCATCTGAGTTTATTTAAATTCATCTTTAAATGACGTCTTCTCTGTTTTCAGACCGGAGCTGAACTCTGGATCTGCTCCAACGTCCACCTGTTGCTCTCAGCTCGTGTGTTTTCTCATTTATGACTTTTTATTGAAAATGTATCAGTAGGTTTCACTTCACTCTTTTTAAATCTCTTCATCAACTCTGCCACAGATTCCTCTGACGTCCACGTGTCCACGTGTCTCGAGAGTTTCAGAGACACCAACACTGAGAAGTGTGTGAACGCTGCTGGTTCCGATTTAGTTTGAAAAGTCCGGTTCTGAGTCTTTGTCTGGACGAGCAGAAACTGAGATGTTTGGAGACGATGACGCTCACAACCTCTTGCTGATTCGTTTCTGTCAGGACGTAGCCTCCTCTGATTGGTCAGGCTCCTGTCACATGACCTCCTTCCAGAGGAAAACACCCAGTGAAGAACACAACATGAAGAATCAATTACAATCAACTCCCTGTTTCCACTGGCTGGCGTGGACAGAGATATTTGTAGTTTTGAAAACGTAGTCCTGTGGATGTAGCCCGAAGCTCAACGCCCCCCCCCCCCCCACCTCATCCACACAAAAGAACCAATTAGTTGTGGGCTCAAGCTCCTGGACAGAAGGAATGTCAGAGCACCACGGCCCTCTGAACCACCGCGTCGCTCAGATCAGCTAACTGATGACAGATTTACCTGAGGGGGGGCGACATACCAGAGGTGTGTGTGTGTGTGTGTGTGTTAAATGATCATATTTCATCTTGTGAATATGTCTCAGGATTCTTCGTGATATTGATCCTGAGGGACATTTAAGAAAGAACACATTCAGGAATCCAACCCAGTCTGTGGTGGTGAGATCCGAATCCCAACTACTACAGGGACAGCTGGTTGTTGGTTTCATGCATCAAGTGAAACATAACTTGTGTTCAAAGATGATCAGATTTCAATGTGTCGTCTTCGTCCAGGACCCAGATTTGTGATTCAGATAAAAACTGTTTAGTTAAATTTAGTTTCAAATCTTCTCCAATTCAACTTCAGGGTCATTTAATCTTAATCTATTTAAAGTTCATGTGAAAAGTCACATTAGAGAATTTATTTCATTTTTAAAAAAGTGGGAGTATGTTAATGCTACTTAGAGAAAACATCAAATCAACGTCCAGCAGCCTTTTCCTTTTCATGAACTTCTAAAGTCTGTTGAGAACAAAGTGCTTCATTCGGTTTGTTTAACTCAAGATGAACAAGAATGTTTTAAGAGGTTTGACTTCCCTGAGCGTGCACTGACCCTCGCAGCCAAAGAAAAGGTATGAAGCCCACTGGATGGTGACCTGTCGTTTTCTGCTTGACCTCTGACCTCTGACACCTGACGCCTCCACCCTGAGGGCGGGGGGGAGCCGCTCATGTGCTGCAGATTGGCAGCGTCAGGCGGAGGATCAGACGACACCAGACAAGCTGGACGATGTGTGAGGGAAGACCACCCCAAAACAGAAGGCACTCGCTTTCTGCTCCATGAGGATTTAACTCCAGATACAGGAGATTTATTTTCCTGAGGAAACATTTAAACCGTTTCAATCTGTTAAATCTTTCATGTCACTTGGTTCAAATATAAAAAGGTGAGGAAACAACTGTCACTGTTCTGCCTCCAGAATAAAAGCATGTTTATAGACACATTCAGGTGTTGCTGAGCACGTGTCCTGAGTCTGACCTGCACGATGTGTCCAGGTCAGGGCAGAGCTCGGCTTAAAGATCGTCCTGTT
>NC_047155.1:625349-632849 GCF_009819705.1 Hippoglossus hippoglossus
AATAATCCCGGTTGTGTCTCCGTCCCTCGCTCTGACCTTCACCCTCGCTCTGACCTTCACCCTCGCTCTGACCTTCACCCTCGCTCTGACCTTCACCCTCGAACATGATTCATGAGAGCGAGTAAAAACTTCTCTGATAACGTTCACAGGACGTAGAGAAAACGCTGCTGCTGACACACGAGGTTTCCAGGTTTTCACCCAGAGAAACAACATCGTTCAACAATTCAACATTTCAAGATTCAGCCGAGCAGGAAGACGAGAATAAACCAGGACAGACGGGTCGAGAGCATAAAACCAGATGGACCACATGACGGCTCCCACACGTCTCCATCGCCCCCTGGTGGCTGGCTGCAGTATGAAGCCCACCTCCTCCATGTTAGCAGATAGGACGAAGTCGAAGTTCAATAAATGTTTGTCAACAATAGTTTCTGTCATATAAAAACGGGCTGAGACGTCATGATGGACAGCTGAGACTGCCTCCTGATTGGTCAAACGCATATATGGGCGGGACCGCCACGCCAAACGAGTGGGTCTGTCCGTCTCATTCTTGTGAACACAAAATCTCAGGAACGCCTTGAGAGAACTTCATGAAACTAAATACAAACGTTCTGCTGGACTCCCAGATGAGCTGATTAGATTTGAGGGGTCAAAGGTCAAAGGTGTTGAACATGATATTTCAAGTCTGCCGCCCTGTTCACAGTAATATTTTTTAAAAACCTTTCCTCTGAAGCCTGAATTTTGGAAATTTCTTGATAGCTTTTATTAAATTCCTTATAAGTCAAATATCCCACATGATGTGAGAATGGAAAGTAACTGAACCTGCAGTGGTTGTTGGAGACAAACAGCAGCAGGGACGTATTTCTAACGTACGAAGGACAGAGACACAGAAGCAATAAGATGCAGAGACAGATGATAAATATGCAGCTGTGACATTTGTGTCGTCTCTCAGGCCACCGAGTGAGAAGAGAGAGCTCACACTTTATTCAAATGTCACTCTCTGCCAGACGGAGAGTATTTGAATACCACCACAGGATATGCAGATCAGCTGCTGCGGACTGAAGCACAAAGAGCCAGGACGCGAGGACACCTGAGGATCACGTCTGGCATCGACTCACACACAACACAACCGGACTACGACTTTGATTTCCATCTTCTTTACGGCAGAGAGCAGGAGTCAGGAGGTTTTCATTGTTCGTCACACTGACTCACAGGACGGTTCAGGAAACATCCTTTGGCCGATTTTCCTTCATGATTCTCATGTTTTGGAGAATATATCCCGCTGGTGATCCAACCTGACATCAGAGTCTCATACAGGACGGGTTCATGTTGATTCTCAGAGAAGATCTACGATATTTTCTCTTCTAAATCAGTTCTACATGTTGAACACACAATCGTCTGTGCAGATAACTCAGCGTCGTTAATAGATGATGTCTACTTCTGTAAAAACGCTGAGAAACATGTGACTGTAAAATAACAACTGTGAAATCCTTTAAATTCAGTTAAACTAAAGCAGCGGCCGCTCTGAAGCTGCCTGTTTGGAATGAGCTGTTCCTTCTGAAACTGTGAAAGTGATTATTTAGCAACAATCCTTCTCCTCGGAGCTTGAATGGAGTGAATGGATACAAGTGATCCACTCGTTTGAATGATTGAATGCAACGTGCACTCATTTTAATTTGGTGGGATGAACATAAAGGGAAACATTAACAGCTGCAGGACGCCGATATGAAAGATTAGAAAAATAATAACTAGCGAACTAATCGCATGAAAAATCATCAGGCTCTTCTTCAATATCGTCCGACCACTTAAAGAGGAAGAAGAGAAGAGTCGATGAATCCAGCAGACAAACGGGGATCTGGTTTTTATTGGTCTGCACACGTCTTAAATTAGACCTGACTCCTGCTGGTCAGACTACGAGTCATTTATATAACATCAACTCACTGTGTGTGTGTGTGTGTGTGTGTGTGTGTGTGTGTGTGTGTGTGTGTGTGTGTGTGTGTGTGTGTGTGTGTGCTTCTTGTCAGTGTAACCTCCTCTAACTGCTCCGTCCAGTGTGATGGTCACAAGATCAAAACATCGTGATTTCATTATCGTCCAATAAAAACTCTCATGTCCGTGAAACGTCTTCCGGCCCGAGTCTCTCCACAGCAGCAACGTGTTATTTCTATGCTGAATTCAAACTAAACCTTCATCTATGTTTCTAAATTCACAGAATTTAGTAAAACAAGTAAAGAGTGTTTTGTCTTGTTAGCAGCTGGATGATCAGGATCGGTTGGCTGAAGGTTGGAGCTCGACTCACATTCTAGTTGGAATAGGATCTTAATACCTGAATGTTGTTTCAAACACATGAGTGCACTATGTGTTCCTCCAGGAAAACACTCCGTTAATGCACAGAGACGATGAGGAACCAGGTCAGCCGTGTGATGCATCACGTCCCCGCGGTGGTGCACGACTGTGTTTCCCTGTAGCGAGTCTCCACAGACAAACACAAACCTCATTCACTGCAGCTGAGTTTCCTCCTGTGTGACTGAACCTCGGTAAATCTCCTGTCGTCACTTTAATCCAGATATGCGATTCGTCAGTTCAGCCACACACTCGTCTTTCAGTCGCGCTGCTCTCTCTGCATCTGTCTCTTCCCCTCTAATCACCGCCCTCCCCCCTCCTGTCTCCCCCTCTCTGTGTAAAGATCAAGCGCTCATTCAGCCGTGTTCTCCCTCTCGGCTGCAGGAGAGTTGTTTTCAACCGTCTCCTCAGCTCAAGAGCCACTTGTCTCATCTCTGAGAGTGCACAGATATCCTCTCGCTGTTCCATCCCACCCTCGTTATGAGGCCGCTGGGCGTCAGGATATTGCAGCGAGGCGGAGTGGAGGGGGGGGGCAGATACAGAGAGATGAAGAGAAACAACTGTCATTGACAATCTCTAATTTCTGCAGCTTCACTGAACAGTTTGCCACAAGCATCATGGGAAACAGAGGAAAACATCAAGAGAAGCAGCAGCAAATCTATTTCCGTCATTTTCCTGATATTTAAATAAACTACACCTCAGTCAGACGTTCACACGGGTCGACATGTCTGTAGAACGACAGATGAAGAAAGGAAGCAGCTGGTGTGATGGAGGAGAAACATGGCGGCGTGTGGGGTGGGAGCCGGGGCTTCTGGGTACTAACAGGCAGGAAGTCATGGAGCCTTTATTGCATTAGATGCTCCACAAAACCCGAGTGGCCATTATCATCCAGCTGAGATCCGGACACAGCCACTGGGAACTGGATCTTTAACCCGCTGCACACAAGAATCACAAGATCTGTTCAGAGACTTGATCCATTGTAGTTGTGTTTTTGGTTCCATGTGTTAAACAGACTGAGAATTAGCAGCTAAATGCGGATTCTTTTAAACACGAGTACAGACGCTATGAAAAGGAAAGTGGTCTGGAGACGCACACACACGTGCACTGCCCTGTCACACGTGCACTGCTCTGTCTCAGCAGGTCACGCAGAGCGGCAGCAGGAAATGAGCTCATGTTGTAGCTCTGCCCCTTCACTCGACCCTGTGACCTCAGCTGACGGTTCAGGTAACGTCTGGGAATCAAACCAGCGAGGTGAGGGAAGCAGAGGAGTCAAATCTCAGGGATGTGGTCGAAGTCAGCGACGGAGAAACAGCAGCTTTAAAAAGACTGAAGTTTCATTTTGATGCGTGACTTATCAAATGCTAAGCTAGAAGTCACACACTGCTCGGCCCTTTGAAAAGCTCCTCCCCTCCCGCGTGGCCCCAATACGCCCTCTAGCTTCGAGTGTGGAGAAGTGAAGTGGAGCGGAGACGATTTATTTCCCTTTTTGATCCGTCCAACTTCTCAAAGCAACAAGTCTGAGATATTACGACCTATTCGCTTCATCAGAAGACCTTGAACAAATCTGGAAAAGATCGACAACACGTCCATAAAAGTCGTTTTAGATTTTTTTGGGGGGAGAACGACGACAAATTCAGGAAAACAAAGTTTAGGCTTTAAAGTTAAAGTCAGGATTTGAGTCAGGCAGCTGAGCCGAGAGAGAGAGAGAGAGAGAGAGAGAGAGAGAGAGAGAGAGAGAGAGAGAGAGAGAGAGAGAGACAGCGAGAGAGAGAGAGAGAGAGAGAGACAGCGAGAGAGAGAGAGAGAGAGAGAGAGAGAGAGAGAGAGAGAGAGAGAGAGAGAGAGAGAGAGAGGGAGAGAGAGAGAGAGAGAGAGAGAGAGAGAGAGAGAGAGAGACAGCGAGAGAGAGAGAGAGAGGGAGATAGGAGAGAGAGAGAGAGAGAGAGAGAGGGAGAGAGGAGAGAGAGAGACAGAGAGAGAGAGAGAGAGAGAGTGAGAGAGAGAGAGAGAGAGAGAGAGAGAGAGAGAGAGAGAGAGAGAGAGAGAGAGAGAGAGAGAGAGACAGAGAGAGAGAGAGAGAGAGAGAGAGGGAGAGAGAGAGAGAGAGAGAGAGTGAGATAGTGATTGAGAGAGAGAGAGAGAGAGAGTGATAGTGAGTGAGTGAGAGAGAGAGATAGTGAGAGAGAGAGAGACAGAGAGAGAGAGAGAGAGAGAGAGAGAGAGAGAGACAGAGAGAGAGAGGAGAGAGAGAGAGAGAGAGAGAGAGAGAGAGAGAGAGAGAGAGAGAGAGAGAGAGAGAGAGAGAGAGAGAGAGAGAGAGAGAGACAGAGAGAGAGAGAGAGAGACAGAGAGAGAGAGAGAGAGAGAGAGAGAGAGAGAGAGAGAGAGAGAGAGAGAGAGAGAGAGAGAGAGAGAGAGAGAGAGAGAGAGAGAGAGACAGTGATTTAAAAGAAAGACGGAGCGATGGAAGGAAGAGGAGATCAAAATGGATAAGATGCAGAAGGATGGAGGGAGGGACAGGACAGTGAAAGAGAAGAGGACAGAGGAGTTTTCACAGAATCTGAAAGTCTTTTACAACAATAGAAAGATTAAAAACTTAGGACATGAAAATAGGACACAAACATGTTCGAGAGCAGCCAATCAGAACGTTCCTCAGGAGAACGTTCCTCAGGCGAACGTTCCACAGGAGAACGTTCCACAGGAGAACGTTCCTCAGGAGAACGTTCCTCAGGAGAATGTTCCTCAGGAGAACGTTCCACAGGAGAACGTTCCTCAGGAGAACGTTCCTCAGGAGAACGTCCCTGCAGCGGTCTCCTCGTGTTCCGCAGGTTTGTGGAACAGACAGATTTATTTATTTTTACAGGCCTATGAGTCTGACTGTGAGGAGAAGGGCAGAACGCCCGCAGCCGTATTTTAAAATGGACGTAAAATTGGACAAATCAGATAAAATTAATGTCATATGACAAGATAAGAAAAACCAGAGTGAAACACAGTTAAAGAGCAGATCCAGATACTTTCCTCACTGGGATCTCAGTGTGAGCTTCAGATCTTTTCATGGTGTCTTTCCAGCTGTTTTATGAACAAACAAACTGAGTAAACGTTCGTTAACTCTCTGTGTCCCCGGATCTCACGTTGGTCCTCACAAATATATGAAAACACACACAGTCCGAGGGTTCGAGTCCAGCAGCTTCTGAAGGGAAACTGATGAAGATGTTACGACGGTAGAGATTCAAACATCACAACACTACAGTCACGGCCTCATGAAGGTCTGAACGTGATGAAGAGCTGAGGCTGCGAGTGGACGTCTCCACAGGACGGATCAGTGGAGCATCGCAGCAGCTTTAAAACAGGATGATAAGGATGTGTAGGATGATAAGAACACATGTTTCAGACTGGAGCTCGTGATGAACCATCACAGTCACATTTTAATTTAAACGTGCTTTTATTTTGCTGTATTAAATCAAACCCACAGAAAATACACTGATCTGGTGGGAGGCCTTCATGGAGACCTTCTTGCCCTGAGTTCAGACTGTCAGGCACAGATACTCCTCGGTCACGTGACAGCATCACACTGTCAGTGAAGGTTTTTAGAAGGTGACAGATGTTGTGATGAATGTGTCCCAGTGGCTCGACTCACAGAAAGTTCTCACAGCATCAGAAGATCGTACCTGATTTGTCAGATCTGCGGACGCGACGACATCACTGGATCGATCCTGTAAGACAGGAAACACGAGACGATTAAACTTCACTTTGACAAGATCAACACAACAGATCTAATATGGAAAACACTGCATGATCACTGACAGGTGAATTCAATCTGGACCAGAGAGACTGTCACCAACCGTCTCCCTATGAAACCACATCTGAACTCAATAGATGCAGATTTCCACACAATATTATCATCAAGCTCCATGAATTATTCTCTGAGAAATCAATGAAAATGTTAAAACCTCCGATCTCAGAAAGTTAAAGAGTCTCAAACAATCCGAAGTTCTGTCCTGACTCAGATCTCATCCTTCTCTACGTTATAATTTATCCTGGTTCATAATGAACCAAAACACATCGTTACACTTACACTTAACATAACTTACGAGATCTCTAACTTGGTGTTTTGCTCCGTTGCTGCTTCATAACTGTGAGCAGCTCGTCCGTAAAGTCGTTACCATCCACACAGACAGACCTCATAGTTTCAGCTACAGCAAGTGACACGAACGCACTTCTCTTTCACTCTTTGGTCACCGTTTCACTTCTACTTTGATTTTTTTGTTTGGTCCGTGTCCCGTCTGCTAACATGGAGGAGGCAGGGTTTATGACCTATACTGTTTCCAGCCACCAGGGGGCGATCAAGACCTGGCTTCACTTTTAAGGAGCTGTCACATCGTCGTCACGAGTCGGACGTACGAACAGTTTAGTTCATATCTGATCTGAATCTCACCCGACTGTGAGCTGCTGTTGTTTCCCACAATCCTTCACTGCTCCCAGATCTGCTGCAGCGTTACTGCTGAGTCTCAAACTCAACGGCCTCTTACATTAAATCAGCAATAAATTATTCTGAGTCCAATGAGCCACAACTGTGACGACACCCCCCCCCCCCCCTCGAGAACTAACTTTACACATCTCCAGCACATCAAACAGTTGGAGCCATCACACCCACATATTTAGATATTTTGACCCGGGGGGGGCAGGAGGGAGGGCGAGCTGTGAGAGAGTGAGAGAGTGAGAGAGTGAGAATAAGTGAGAAAAGTCTGATTCCTGAGGAAGGAAAGATGGAAATAATGATTTTACAGGAAGCAGCTGCAGTCGAGGACGTTCACTTGTTTCAGGTCAGAAAACATCACAGAAGAGTTTATTCACTTTATTCAAGACTCAACATTTCTATTCAGGAGACTTTTCACCTTGTTATCAACTAGAATTTCACTGTAGGGCCGCACTGTGTGTGTGTGTGTGTGTGTGTGTGTGTGTGTGTCTGTGTGTGTGTGTCAGCTGGACAGCAGCCTGAGGCGGGGCACGTGTCTGATGTAACTCAGCTGTTTGACATTGAACTGCAGAGAGAGAGATGACGAGACTAAGAGACGACGGCACTGAACTCACTGAGTGGACAGGAATCCTAGGACCTCACTGTGTGTGTGTGTGTGTGTGTGTGTGTGTGTGTGTGTGTGT
>NC_047155.1:635349-640349 GCF_009819705.1 Hippoglossus hippoglossus
GTGGCAGGTCATGCTTAAAGGAAAAGTTTTTAATGGACTGAAATGCTTCTCACATGGTCCAGTTATTAAGATTATTCAGAGTTATTCTCTTTCTTCTGTCTTCACTTCAGCTTCTCAAATATAAATATCTGTTGTTTTTTGGCCTTCAGTGACAGTTAACTGAATTATTTGGGTTCTTTGAGATATTCAGAAATGCAAGCTGGCTCCAGAAAGCCGAAGACTGTCAGTCATCAGTCAGAGACGTCTCCGTCGGCTGAGATTCTGCAGGTTGAGCTTCTGTTGTCAGTGTTTTCTTTGCAGCAGCTTGTGACACTTTCTGTCTCCAGAAGAAGCTGAAGAGTGATGCACATCTGAACTGTCATTAGCTCAGAGGACTATTTGTATAGTTTACTTTATTACATGAACTTCTCAGGAAACCTTTTGTTGAATAAACTGAAGCTTCATTGTCTTTAAGATTAGTCTGAAACATCCTCATTGAAAAGTCACCATGAAAAACCTGCAAATATCAAAACGACGTCATCAGGTGTTGAAATATTTCACCAAATGAAATTTTAACCAACGTCAACATCGTCAGAAACGGTCACTGGTCCACATCTTTTTATAAAACCACCAACATGAATTCAATAAACCTCCCATAGAGCCCAGAAGCTTTCCATGTGTCTCATGTGTCTCATGTGTCTCATGTGTCTCATGTGTCTTCAGTCTTCTCCCTTAAAGCTGCTCCAGCTGGAGGAGCCACACAACTATATATAAGATTATTGTTTCAGATTCATGACTCCAGGTCACATGATCACTTCCAGCTCCTTGTATTTAAGTTTCAAGAGAAGAACAAAGAAGGAGTGTAGGTGGCCCCTCCCCCACCCCCACCCCATCAGAGGTGTTACACTCCCACATCAACTCCCATCATGCACCTCACCACCCGCCACTCTATACAAACCCTCCTCTCTCTCCCATTAACACCATCCATCCATCTTCCTGTTTCTGTCCTCCTGCACTTCATTCCCCTTTTCTCTGTTATATGATCTGATCTCCGTGTCCTTCCTCCATCACTCCTCTCCTCTGGTGGGTCATACGATCCTCCTCTTCATCGCTCCCCCCATCCCTCTGTCTCCACAGAGTAATGATTCAGAACCTGAGACCACCCCAGAGAGAGAGAGAGACTGAGACGGGACCGAGGGAGGAGAGAGAGGATGGACGGATCGATGCCTTTTAACAGGAAGGTGCTTTCAGTTCAGGATATAGATCTGTGAGACACACACACACACACACACACACACACACACACACACACACACAATGTCCATCCATTTATTCGTTTGTATTTATTTCTATTTGTTAGTTCATAATTTCAATTGGTCATTTTCAGACTTTAGTAAACGATGACGCAGACGTTCTCTTCCTGATTGGTTCTCATCAGTCACATGACTCGACTAGCAGCGGTGAACACAAAGCTAACACTTCCTGTTTCTAACACTTCCTGTCAGTAACAGTTCCACCTCGTCGGCGCTCAGAGAAAAGAAATCCCTGCTCTGACTCTTCTTAAACTTCTGTAACAAACTTTTTGTTTTAGAAAAAGCACTGTGGACGCAGCCTGAGATGAAAAGTCCTGAGATACAGAAGTGAAATGTGTCCCATGACCACTAATTTCGAACAGTTTCCAGAAAGCTCTTGTTCACCGCGGCCGACACGTCCCGACATCGTCTGACTCACAGTGCGACGTCTTCCTCTCAGCAGAGGTTCTTTGTGTTTCCTGCAGCCATTTGGGATTGAACACAATCATCTCACAGCGACAGTTAGTTCAGCTCATTTGTTTTATTTGTATGATTAGGAGGCAGCGTGGAGTAATTTAATGTTCTGAGGGAAGTCACAGTTCACTGCAGTATCTGAACCTGTAGTGGTTCTACATCTCAGTTTTAAAGCAGCTCCTGCAGCGTTTATTTTGTCTCCCTGTGTCCTATCAGCTCTGTTAGTCACGCTTCATTATTTCTGCAGAGTCGTGCAATTACAGAATGTAAGTTGAGACTGAATCAACCGAGGAGCAAATTGTTCCGAGCAGTTCTCTGCATAATGCCACAGTCTCACAGATCCTCCTCGTCACCAGACCTTGCTCCTAAAATAGATTTATGTGTCAGAGTGAATCTGTTCGGTTCTCATCTGATTCTAATACGTGAATATGATTCTCTCCTGAGCTCATTATTCTTTAATGGTTTTATTACGTGTGATGTTACAGAAAAATACACACAACACTTAAATATACTATAACCAAAGTTCTTTGATCGGGTTTCTAACACGTGACGGACGTGAAACTGGAAGAATTCAAATAACACAGGATGAAGAAGAGGAGCCGTACACGTAGAAGACGAAGACGTCAACTTGGAAACACGAGGAGGTTCCAGAGCGGATGCACAAAAACATAGTGAGTTCGCAAAGGTATTTAAAATAACACAGCACACACACACACACACACACACACACAGACACACACACACACACACACAGCACACACACACACACACACACACACACACACACACACGCTGAGCCTCATTGGAGTTTTCTCCGATCTCGTCGATGAGCCGTTAGAAATCTGTGTCTGAAGTCAGCAGCGATCAAACAAGCCCCCGCCCCCACCCCCGCTCCCTCCAGCCCCGCCCACCTGACGGGGCCACGAGTGTAACAGCAGCCGAGACGATGAGGCGACGGTGTGGAATACAAATCCTGACGATGATGAGGGCGAGGAATCAGAGGGAGAGAGAGAGTGTCTCGCTCTGCGTGAGCTGAACTTTAATTTCAGACACAAACACACGACCTGTCTGTCTGTCCGTGTGATTGACAGCTGGGTCAGCCCCTGGACGCAGAGGTGCATGTGCCCCCCTTCACATTCCTCCTTTCTCATCACGATGTTTCTCACACGGAGAAGAAGATGGTTCGGAACAAGAAAATAAAACCAACAGAAGAACTCTCGCCTCTCGACTCTCGCCTCTCGCCTCTCGACACTCGACTCTCGACACTCGACTCTCGCCTCTCGACACTCGACTCTCGACACTCGCCTCTCGACACTCGACTCTCGCCTCTCGACTCTCGACTCTCGACTCTCGACACTCGACTCTCGACACTCGCCTCTCGCCACTCGACTCTCGACTCTCGACACTCGACTCTCGACTCTCGCCTCTCGACACTCGACTCTCGACACTCGACTCTCGCCACTCGCCTCTCGCCTCTCGCCTCTCGCCTCTCGACTCTCGACTCTCGACTCTCGCCTCTCGACTCTCGCCACTCGCCTCTCGACACTCGACTCTCGCCTCTCGACTCTCGACTCTCGACACTCGACTCTCGCCTCTCGACTCTCGACTCTCAACTCTCGCCTCTCGACTCTCGCCACTCGACTCTCGACACTCGACTCTCGACTCTCGACACTCGACTCTCGACTCTCGCCTCTCGCCTCTCGACTCTCGACACTCGCCTCTCGACACTCGACACTCGACTCTCGCCTCTCGACACTCGACTCTCGACTCTCGACTCTCGACTCTCGACTCTCGCCACTCGCCTCTCGACACTCGACTCTCGACTCTCGACTCTCGCCTCTCGACTCTCGACTCTCGCCTCTCGACTCTCGCCACTCGACTCTCGACACTCGACTCTCGACTCTCGACTCTCGACTCTCGCCTCTCGACTCTCGCCACTCGACACTCGCCTCTCGACACTCGACTCTCGACTCTCGCCTCTCGACTCTCGCCACTCGCCTCTCGACACTCGCCTCTCGCCTCTCGACACTCGACTCTCGACTCTCGACTCTCGCCTCTCGACTCTCGACTCTCGACTCTCGACACTCGACTCTCGACTCTCGACTCTCGCCTCTCGACTCTCGACTCTCGACACTCGCCTCTCGACTCTCGACACTCGACACTCGACCCTCGACCCTCGCCCCTCGACACTCGACTCTCGACTCTCGACTCTCGACTCTCGACACTCGCCTCTCGACTCTCGCCTCTCGACACTCGACTCTCGCCTCTCGACACTCGCCTCTCGCCTCTCGACTCTCGCCCCTCGACACTCGACTCTCGACTCTCGACTCTCGCCTCTCGACTCTCGACTCTCGACTCTCGACCCTCGACCCTCGACACTCGACTCTCGACCCTCGACTCTCGCCACTCGCCACTCGACACTCGACTCTCGACTCTCGCCTCTCGACTCTCGACTCTCGCCCCTCGACACTCGACTCTCGACTCTCGACTCTCGCCTCTCGACTCTCGACTCTCGACTCTCGACCCTCGACCCTCGACACTCGACTCTCGACTCTCGACTCTCGCCACTCGCCACTCGACTCTCGCCTCTCGACTCTCGACTCTCGACTCGACACTCGACACTCGACTCTCGCCTCTCGACTCTCGCCACTCTCGCCTCTCGACTCTCGCCTCTCGACTCTTTTCCCTGCAGGTCAACGACAGGTCTGTGATGTCACGTCTCCGGTGACATCGGCTGCAACGACGCACACGTTTCTCCTCAACAACAAAACAAGCAGACCTGAAAATGTTAATGTATAAATTCAAACACTCAGTGAGATGAGGGTGTTCAGCTGCAACGCGACACTTCACCACTAGATGTCACTACATCCTACACACTGAACCTTTAATTTATTTAAAAAATACTAATTCAGCAGAGTACATCTCCCTTGGATTTAAAATGGAAGCAGCTGTGAGACTTTAATCCTGTTTACGTCTCCGCTCCATATTCATCACTGTGTCACATCATTTATCTCATGTCTACATTTAATTTACTGGAGGATTCATGAGAATATTTACGATGTGTGAGCTCAGAACCTTCACACACAGACTCGTTTGTTTTATGCTCATGACATCACACGAGACATTAAAAGCTGATGAGTCACTGTCCTGAGTCGCCGCCGTGACTCATCAGTCGTAATCCTGCTCTACACATCAGCTCTGGATGAGATGATGCTTCTACGTTTCCTGCTGCGTCACTTTATTCAACCTGAGGCT
>NC_047155.1:647849-650349 GCF_009819705.1 Hippoglossus hippoglossus
CACACACACACACACACACACACACACACACACACACACACACACACACACACACACACACACACACACACACACACACACACACACAGCTTCATCTGACTCCAGGTGCTTCACTGAGATGAATTAGTGGCCCGAACAGGTGCAGATTCGATTCAGGCTTTTTATTGGAGCAGCTCGATGGTCACAAGGCCACACGCTCGTCAGCTGGATTTCCACAGACGCTCACATCCGTCGACCTCAGGACAAATCCTCCCTGATGGGATAGAACCAACAATCATCTGTTTATTTGTCCTGACGTTTTGTCTCTGAAGGAAAAACCCTGGGTGTCACAGCTGCTTCTTCTCCAGCATCGTCTCATTTCTACTTTAAACAATGTTCCTTCAAATCATCACGTTCAGGTAAACAATGAAACTGCCTCAACGTTCATTTAATTACAGATGAACCCACAGAATGTAGATAAAGATCTCTGAGTAAATATTAAGAATGATAATAAAGCTTAAATTCTTAGTCCTGATTATTTTCAGGAGCTGTAAACCTGAATCTGTGTAGAAGGTGATGTTCTGATTTTCCCAGTACGAGCAGCCTCCAGGATATTTTTCCCAGTTGAACGCGTCGGCCTTTAACGTTTAGAATTTTTGCTTCCGAGCCAAAATTTGTTGTGTTGTTTCCAAGGTAACGGGGCTCCAGGTGCAGACACATGATCTCTTTCCGAGCCGGGTCCGTCGCCCGCTGCGCGTTGTTCCTGGCTCCAGAAACTCCAGGAGACGAATCCATGATTGAAATGATTCTCGTCCATCACGTAGACGAGAGAAGGAAATTCACTCTGATTAAACTGAGTCTGTTTCTGGTGAAGAGTCGAAGATCAGGTGGACGGAGACGTTCCTTCTCCCTCTGTGCTTCTCTCTCTTCCCGTTTTATTGATCGGATGAGAAACACACTGAGTTCAGTTTAACTGTCATGAGGCCAAACAGCAGCTCTGACAAAACTGTTTCACCCTCGTCTGGAAAAACACGATTATCTTCTCACGCAGCTTCGTCTCCTTCAGGCAGAGTCAGAAAAGGTTCTTTTCAAAATGTGGATCATCTGTTCATTTATTCTTTCTCATGTTTATATATTAATGTTGCTTTTCTTTCAGCTGCTGGATATTTTCGACGTATATTTTAGAATAAACGTTCTAATTAAAAGCTTCAGATTCACTTTCTCTGTGTGGATCCCGTCTGCGTCTCTTTTGTATTTCCTGTCACATCTCGTCAAACTCGAACAAACCTCGGGACAGACCTGCGGTGAAACTCTGGATTTATCTGTTTCCTGCTCCACTAACAGGCACATTCTGATATTATTGATATTTTCCGGGGCTCAGTGATTTATTGTGACTTGTATAACAACAAGAAAAAGAGGCAGGAACAAACCCCCCCTCCCGTCTTATTGACCCAGATCCCTGGGCTGTGTGAGGCTGCGAGAGGCGGCCAGGTCCTGCATTAGACATGAGGAGGCCATGCTACTGTTCCACTGGATTACGTGGATGACAGGAGAACGCGGCGTTTGGGGCCGAGCGGCGGCGACTGGAGAACCCGGACTGAGCTGCTGGATGTTTGCTGCAGAGAGAGAGAGCGTGCGATTCTATAAATTGAAATGTAAATCCACTCTGGCAAACGACCACGATCGCTTTACGCCGCTCACGGTGTGTCTGCCAGAGGAGTCGGTGGGATCTGTTCTCTTTATAGAACAGTAAGCTGCACATGACACGTGGTCACGCTGGAGGAAACAGAAACACGACGGAGAACAGCCACGGTGAAGAGCAGACGTTTCCACGTACCGTAAAAAGCAGCTCAGCAAACAAACAGATAAAATCCACTCGCTTGTCCAAATGTGAAAATGTTTTTTTATGCAGCTCTGAAAGAAAACAAAAGGCACTGCACAGAGAAATGAGTAGAGAAATCGCATTGCATTTGTAACAAAGAGGCGACGCTGAGGGAGAAGGAAACACAAACGTTCTGGGCAGAAATCCCTCGTCACCCCTGCTGTGACAAGCACACAATCCTTGATATGGAAATTGCTCTTGTGCACGTCTCAGTTTATTCTAATGCACGAACAGAGATCACTTAAGCACCATTATATTATTGCTGTATTAAGGAAACACAGTTTGTTTTGTAGGGCAGACAGTCGGGGCCCGGGTTTAATTTGACACGCTACGCCCTCGTCCTCCGCAGCAGGAAACGTCCCCTTCATGTTTCCCGTTTCACAGAGCGCCGGAAGAATCACGCTACAAAACCGAGCCTCACAATGTGAAAGTCTCTGATGTGAGCCGCAGCAGAGACGCTGGGAAACAACAGAGCGACTCCAAGAGCTTCACATCTACGATGAGGAGCTCCTCGCTTTCTCCGGCTCCTGGTTCCAGACTGAGATACTGTCGGTACTCAGCAGGGGGCGTAACTCACCTTGTACTTTACCTTCATCTTTTCATTACAAGTACAGGTGTAATAATTAATATGAAAAGTCA
>NC_047155.1:655349-662849 GCF_009819705.1 Hippoglossus hippoglossus
CGCAACCAAACCTGGAACAACACAACCATCACAACCATCACAACTAAACCTGGAACAACACAACCATCGCAACCATCGCAACTAAACCTGGAACAACACAACCATCACAACCATCGCAACTAAACCTGGAACCACACAACCATCACAACCATCACAACTAAACCTGGAACCACACAACCATCGCAACCAAACCTGGAACAACACAACCATCACAACCATCGCAACTAAACCTGGAACAACACAACCATCACAACCATCACAACTAAACCTGGAACCACACAACCATCACAACCATCACAACTAAACCTGGAACCACACAACCATCGCAACCAAACCTGGAACAACACAACCATCACAACCATCGCAACTAAACCTGGAACAACACAACCATCACAACCATCACAACTAAACCTGGAACCACACAACCATCACAACCATCGCAACTAAACCTGGAACAACACAACCATCACAACCATCGCAACTAAACCTGGAACAACACAACCATCACAACCATCGCAACTAAACCTGGAACCACACAACCATCACAACCATCACAACTAAACCTGGAACCACACAACCATCGCAACCAAACCTGGAACAACACAACCATCACAACCATCACAACTAAACCTGGAACAACACAACCATCGCAACCATCGCAACCAAACCTGGAACAACACAACCATCACAACCATCACAACTAAACCTGGAACAACACAACCATCGCAACCATCGCAACTAAACCTGGAACAACACAACCATCACAACCATCGCAACTAAACCTGGAACAACACAACCATCACAACCATCGCAACCAAACCTGGAACAACACAACCATCACAACCATCACAACTAAACCTGGAACAACACAACCATCGCAACCATCGCAACTAAACCTGGAACAACACAACCATCACAACCATCGCAACCAAACCTGGAACCACACAACCATCACAACCATCACAACTAAACCTGGAACAACACAACCATCACAACCATCACAACTAAACCTGGAACAACACAACCATCACAACCATCGCAACCAAACCTGGAACCACACAACCATCACAACCATCACAACTAAACCTGGAACAACACAACCATCGCAACCAAACCTGGAACAACACAACCATCACAACCATCACAACTAAACCTGGAACCACACAACCATCACAACTAAACCTGGAACAACACAACCATCACAACCATCACAACTAAACCTGGAACCACACAACCATCACAACCATCACAACTAAACCTGGAACAACACAACCATCGCAACCAAACCTGGAACAACACAACCATCACAACCATCACAACTAAACCTGGAACAACACAACCATCGCAACCATCGCAACTAAACCTGGAACAACACAACCATCACAACCATCGCAACCAAACCTGGAACCACACAACCATCACAACCATCACAACTAAACCTGGAACAACACAACCATCACAACCATCACAACTAAACCTGGAACAACACAACCATCACAACCATCGCAACCAAACCTGGAACCACACAACCATCACAACCATCACAACTAAACCTGGAACAACACAACCATCACAACCATCACAACTAAACCTGGAACCACACAACCATCACAACTAAACCTGGAACAACACAACCATCACAACCAAACCTGGAACAACACAACCATCACAACTAAACCTGGAACAACACAACCATCGCAACCAAACCTGGAACCACACAACCATCACAACCATCACAACCAAACCTGGAACAACACAACCATCACAACCATCACAACTAAACCTGGAACCACACAACCATCACAACCATCACAACTAAACCTGGAACAACACAACCATCACAACCATCGCAACCAAACCTGGAACAACACAACCATCGCAACCAAACCTGGAACAACACAACCATCGCAACCAAACCTGGAACCAAACAACCATCACAACCATCACAACTAAACCTGGAACAACACAACCATCACAACTAAACCTGGAACAACACAACCATCGCAACCAAACCTGGAACCACACAACCATCACAACCATCACAACCAAACCTGGAACAACACAACCATCACAACCATCACAACTAAACCTGGAACCACACAACCATCACAACCATCACAACTAAACCTGGAACAACACAACCATCACAACCATCACAACTAAACCTGGAACAACACAACCATCACAACCATCGCAACCAAACCTGGAACAACACAACCATCGCAACCAAACCTGGAACAACACAACCATCGCAACCAAACCTGGAACCAAACAACCATCACAACCATCACAACTAAACCTGGAACAACACAACCATCGCAACCAAACCTGGAACCACACAACCATCACAACCATCACAACCAAACCTGGAACAACACAACCATCACAACCATCACAACTAAACCTGGAACCACACAACCATCACAACCATCACAACTAACCCTGGAACCAAGAGTGAACCCAACTAAAGACAGAACTGAGATATCGTGTCCAAGAGGCTAAAACATGTTTTGTGAGGTCACTGTGACCTTGACCTTTGACCTTTGGTCACTCAGTGTGAATGTTTGAACCAAATTGACTGAACATATGAGAAATCACGTTCACAAGAAACTTAAAAAACATAATCTGACCAGTGCAGAGAATCATCTGGATAAATGAGGGCGGAGCCAAATGTCCTCACTCTGTACTATGGTCCTGACAGAGATAGAAGTAAATACAGAGACAAACACAGCTTTAAAACAAGTGATGATGATGATGGTGAGCGAAGAAGAACAGCAGAGAAATCAGGATTCTGAAGAGAAACCTGAGAGATGTTACATGTTCCAGACGTTCCAGACGTTCCAGGTGTTCCAGACGTTCCAGGTGTTCCAGGTGTTCCAGACGGACGCAGTAAAACACGTGAGTAACGTGAAGCTGAACGTGAAGCTGAACGTGAAGCCGAACGTGAAGCCGAGCGTGAAGCCGAACGTGAAGCCGAACGTGAAGCCGAACGTGAAGCCGAACGTGAAGCCGAACGTGAAGCCGAACGTGGAGCCGAACGTGGAGCCGAACGTGAAGCCGAACGTGAAGCCGAACGTGAAGCCGAGCGTGAAGCCGAACGTGAAGCCGAACGTGAAGCCGAACGTGAAGCCGAACGTGAAGCCGAACGTGAAGCCGAACGTGCAGCCGAACGTGAAGCCGAACGTGAAGCCGAGCGTGAAGCCGAACGTGAAGCCGAACGTGAAGCCGAACGTGAAGCCGAGCGTGAAGCCGAGCGTGAAGCCGAACGTGCAGCCGAACGTGAAGCCGAACGTGAAGCCGAACGTGAAGCCGAACGTGAAGCCGAGCGTGAAGCCGAGCGTGAAGCCGAACGTGAAGCCGAGCGTGAAGCCGAACGTGAAGCCGAGCGTGAAGCCGAGCGTGAAGCCGAACGTGAAGCCGAACGTGAAGCCGAACGTGAAGCCGAACGTGAAGCCGAACGTGAAGCCGAACGTGAAGCCGAACGTGAAGCCGAGCGTGAAGCCGAACGTGCAGCCGAACGTGAAGCCGAACGTGAAGCCGAACGTGAAGCCGAACGTGAAGCCGAACGTGAAGCCGAACGTGAAGCCGAGCGTGAAGCCGAGCGTGAAGCCGAGCGTGAAGCCGAGCGTGAAGCCGAACGTGAAGCCGAACGTGAAGCCGAACGTGAAGCCGAACGTGAAGCCGAACGTGAAGCCGAACGTGCAGCCGAGCGTGAAGCCGAACGTGAAGCCGAGCGTGAAGCCGAACGTGAAGCCGAACGTGAAGCCGAACGTGAAGCCGAGCGTGAAGCCGAGCGTGAAGCCGAACGTGCAGCCGAACGTGAAGCCGAACGTGAAGCCGAACGTGAAGCCGAACGTGAAGCCGAGCGTGAAGCCGAACGTGAAGCCGAGCGTGAAGCCGAGCGTGAAGCCGAACGTGAAGCCGAACGTGAAGCCGAACGTGAAGCCGAACGTGAAGCCGAACGTGAAGCCGAACGTGAAGCCGAACGTGAAGATGAACGTGAAGCCGAACGTGAAGCCGAACGTGAAGCCGAACGTGAAGCCGAACGTGAAGCCGAACGTGAAGCCGAACGTGCAGCCGAACGTGAAGCCGAACGTGAAGCCGAACGTGAAGCCGAACGTGAAGCCGAACGTGAAGCCGAACGTGAAGCCGAACGTGAAGCCGAGCGTGAAGCCGAGCGTGAAGCCGAGCGTGAAGCCGAACGTGAAGCCGAACGTGAAGCCGAACGTGAAGCCGAACGTGAAGCCGAACGTGAAGCCGAACGTGAAGCCGAACGTGAAGCCGAACGTGAAGCCGAACGTGAAGCCGAGCGTGAAGCCGAACGTGAAGCCGAGCGTGAAGCCGAGCGTGAAGCCGAACGTGAAGCCGAACGTGAAGCCGAACGTGAAGCCGAACGTGAAGCCGAACGTGAAGCCGAACGTGAAGCCGAGCGTGAAGCCGAACGTGAAGCTGAACATGAAGCTGTGTGGTTTAAAACGTGGTGGATTTGTTTAAAAACCACAGTCTCACCTCTGAGCGTTTCTACAAGATGAAAAATGAAGAAGCACTTCCTGTGGGACCCCTGCTGTGACACCAGCCTCATTAAAAACACTCAACAACTCGGTGTGACAGATTCTGGTTCATGCAGCAGATTAATGTTCACCTCACTTCAAACTGAGAGAGTTCACAGCACATTTAGTAGATATTAAATATTGGAATATGTTATATGGACGTGTAGATTAATGCCTCTGAACATTTATATATTCTTTTCCTATTAAAGAATTTAACGTGAAGCGTTAAAACCAAAATAACCAATCACCTGGAAAATGTAAATAACAGCTGAGGAATCAACCAAATGTAAAAATAACCTCAGTGTCTGAAGATTCACTGATGATTCTCACTCAAGCTCCGGAGCCTGAAAGTGGTTTATGAGGACATCGTGTGAGGAGAAGTTCTGAAGGAGCTGCAGAGTCACATGTTTCTGTTTCATCCAGTGAAACACGGTCTTTGTTAAAAAACAAATATTGATTATATCTTATTTAAAGTTAGGGATACAGAACAAGCTGCTCATCAGAGCGACACAAGCCTCGTCTACACATCCAGGTCCCGGCCGTCTCTCAGGTTCCTCCCTCGTCCCCGCCCCCGGGACCGAAGGAGATCGAATCAGTCAGAACCAAGGATCAGGTCGTTATCTGGAGTCTCGTGGCGCAGCAGGCGTGTGCGACACGTTACACACAACACGCAGCACAACCCAGTTCACACACGTTCACATGGAGCTTCTTCAGAAACAGGCCTGGGTAATGTGTTGAGCATCCAAGAAGTCACATGGTCGCCTCAGGCCGCGGACGCCGTGCACGAGGACTGTGATCAATATCTGAGTCTTTGATGATCACACACACACACGCAGACACACACACACACACAAACACACACACACACACACACACACACACACACACACACACACACACACACACACACACACACACACACACACACACACAATCAGCCATGCTGCATTTCCCAGCTTTAGGGCTCAGAGCTCAGTAACATCTTTGAACTCCAGTGTTGACGAAAACAGCATAAATTAGCATTAATCCCAAAAAGTGTGCATGTGTGCCTGTGCACGTTGGTGCACTGTTGTGTGTTGGTCTTTATCCACAGTGTGTAGTCAAAGTGTGTGGAGCTGTATGTGTGTGTGTGTGTCTGCAGATATTCCAGTTCGTGTGTGTTTTATGTGCATGTGTTGGCACTCAGTTTTTGTGTGTGTGTGTGTGTGTGTGTGTGTGTGTGTGTGTGTGTGTGTGTGTGTGTGTGTGTGTGTGTGTGTGTGTGTGTGCGTGGTCACGTGTGTCAGTAACGAGTCGTGCCTACAACCCCTCGACTCCTTATCACAACAACCACTGGTGCATTCCTTGATGCCACAACAACAGGCCATAGGCACCGGACCCCCCCACCCCTCCCTCGCTGCCTTGCTCGCTGCCTCGCTCGCTCGCCCGTTTCTCTGCCCTATAAATAGACCATTACTTTGAAATGTAAGTATGCTTCCCTCGCACACACACACAAACACGCAGCCCCTCCCATGTGCACAATCAGCCCACCAACCCAACAACAGAGCCCAGATTAAACTCTGCTTTTTAAAGCTGGTGGCAGGGGGGGGGGGCAGCATCAGTGTTTGATGTGGTTGGTTGAGATTCAGCCTTTGATGTGCAGATGAGTGAGGTGCACTTCCAACCGATCTGTAGATTCTATACAGATTTAAACTCGGATATATTAACTGCTGAATTTTCTCCACTGCAGAAATGTTCTTTATCTTAAAAAGCTCGTTTTCATCTGAGCTCAGAAACATGAAATGAAACATTGAACGTGAAACAGCAGCTGAGGAAGTCCAACTCGTTCCAGTCTCATTGAATCACTTCACATTGAACACGGATGAATCAAAGATCTTTATCATCAAATACAAACACAACCCGAACCCCTTCAGTTGATGTAGGAATGTCTCTTCAATACAGAGGTGTATCCGTCACTTCTGATTGGACGACACCTCGGACACACCCACAAACCAGAGCCAACGAAGCCCTGTGACACTCTGAAGCTAAACGTCCGGTGTTTGAACGTGTCACTGTTCAGTGAAGAATCCACCACAGGACACGTTCACTTCCAATCAGCCAATCAAATACAAGAATTCCACTTTGACCTGCGACATTAGCACGTGTGACCGTGTCCGTATTCCCGGGTCACATGACTCTGTTATCAGCTCTGATGAACGTCATGAACACGCCGGTGACCTGAAACTCTGCAGCTCAGCTATGCTAACGATGCTAACGATGCTAACGATGCTAACGATGCTAACGATGCTAGCTGTCTGTTATCACCGTGACGACCTGCTGAGCTTCACATTCACCAGCGCGGAAGCTGCTCTTGTTCATTTTCAGTTTGTCACATCCTGCTTCATGGTTCATTCAAAAAAAGAATATTCTTGATAAAGGAAACATTTTCAGTTTTCTTCCAAATCAAGAACTAGAGGAAATTTGGTGTCATTTTTTTAAAATCTTCATTTTAACAACAATCAAGAAAACTTGTTTGTGGAAAAAGTTTTGACTGATCCTAGTTTATTAAGAAGAAACTGTGTAGATCTGAATTCATTCATCATCTTGTACACACACACACACACACACACACACACACACACACACACACAGACACACACAGACACACACACACACACACACAGAAGGTCCACCAGTTTGGATCCAGTCTCCAAAGACGAGGCTTGGAGACGAAGGAGACATATGTCACCCACATTTTAAGAGATGAGGGAGGGGGGTGGAGTTTGGGGTGTGGGGGTGTCAGAGTGGTCCCAGGGGCCCCGAGGGCCGCAGCCACGGGAGGGGGGGGGGGGGGGGGGGGGGGGGGGGGGGGGCACTTAGTTCAGGGACAAGAGTGGTGCGTAATTCAATTTCTCGTCATAAAAACTCAGCCATCATCCAGACGCTCAGCCTGGACCCGGCGTGCGCTTGT
>NC_047155.1:675349-677849 GCF_009819705.1 Hippoglossus hippoglossus
TTGTCCTTGAAAAGAACTAAACACAGGATCTGTGTGTTTCAAAGGGAATGAGGTTATTTCTCCCTGATTAGAAATCAAACACAGAAGTTTCTCTTCTTTGTGTCTCTGTTCTCTAGTAAATCTCCAATAAGTTGTTGTTGTCATGAGGAGAACTACACAACGATTGTGTTCATAATTAAAGGAAACCCGTGCTGCGTGTTGGTAGAATGTGTGTGTCTGTGTTTTCACTGCAGTCCGACCTCGTCCCTCTGTGAAGGTAATGTTCTGACTCATTCTTTATGGGGTTTTCTCTTCAGTCTAACTTGCAGTTTTCTCTCAGTTGCCTCTGCACTCTGCATTTCTTTTATTCTGAAGCCCTGAACTCAGATTGAGTCTTTCAACCAGAGGGTCAGAGTTCAACCCTCGTTCAGACAGAATCCGCCCTTGAGCAAGACGCCGGTCCCTCCTGGCCCGCACTGCGTGTCTGTGCAGCTTCGGCCGATGGAGGAAAATAAAAATCAGAGCTATCCTCAGTGGATCGATCGGCTTCACGAGAAGCAGCAGTTACCTTGAGAGTTGTTAGGAGCGACTGAAGAGCTGCAGCTGGGCCGAGCTCCACGGGACCCAGCGTGCCTCGCTGCATATCGGCTCACATCGGTATTCATGTGTTTTTCTCACAGTTAGTTTCCCAGTGAAATCAGTGGATTTCCAGTGAGCCGTGGGCCAGTTGTCCCCGGTGGAGTCTGAGGTCTGGGCTCGGCTCTGAACACCTCGGGCCACGTGTTCACACCCGGTGCAAGTTACGAGGATTTAAAATGGATTTGTTCTAATAAATTGTTCTCATGACTTCTGGTTTTACATTTTAACGCTGTGAGCTGCTCTCGACCTGTTTCCAGGTAAAATCATATATTATTAAGAGATTATTACACTAAAGCTCATTATCATTAAAGTCATCATTTCCAGTGAAACCTCTCTGAGCCAGATTTCATTTCTTCCTCTTCTGTGGATGAATTATTTTCCCCTGAGAGAGAGAGGACGACATCTCAGCCTCGACAGATGAGACACCAGTGTGATCGGTTCATGTGCACGTCTTAGTTCTTGTATCTCAGGACATCAGGACTCGTTCACCTGATGCTGCAACATCTCAAAGTGTGAGTCACAGTCTCCGTGTCGCACTGAGACGAGCGATGCAGATGAAAAGACGCTTTCATCAACATCCAGGACGTGTTTAAGTGAACAAACGTTTCCTGTCACCTCACGTCTGCGTTTGGGAGAAAGTGGAAAACATCAGACTGTGAAGTTTGATAAAAGTTTGTCTTGTGAAACAGATCATCCTCTTCGTCTCTGAAGCCGTTAAGTGTCTGCTCCGTTGGACCCAATTCACTTTGAAGTGTGTGTCTTCGTCCGTGCTGTAGGTGTGTGTGTGTTGCACAAGGCCGAGTGTGTGTGTGTTGCACAAGGCCGAGTGTGTGTGTGCATGGCTGCGCTAAGCATGCACACGAGGATGAGCTTCTGCCTGTGATCAGCCAACGATGGATTAAATCAAACAGTCAAGGTTGGTGACCACACGGAAGGAGGAGACAGGGAGGAGGAGACAGGGAGGAGGAGACAGGGAGGAGGAAACAGGGAGGAGGAAACAGGGAGGAGGAGACAGGGAGGAGGAGACAGGGAGGAGGAGACAGGGAGGAGGAAACAGGGAGGAGGAGACAGGGAGGAGGAAACAGGGAGGAGGAGACAGGGAGGAGGAGACAGGGAGGAGGAGACAGGGAGGAGGAAACAGGGAGGAGGAAACAGGGAGGAGGAGACAGGGAGGAGGAGACAGGGAGGAGGAAACAGGGAGGAGGAGACAGGGAGGAGGAGACAGGGAGGAGGAAACAGGGAGGAGGAGACAGGGAGGAGGAGACAGGGAGGAGGAAACAGGGAGGAGGAGACAGGGAGGAGGAAACAGGGAGGAGGAAACAGGGAGGAGGAGACAGGGAGGAGGAGACAGGGAGGAGGAAACAGGGAGGAGGAAACAGGGAGGAGGAAACAGGGAGGAGGAGACAGGGAGGAGGAGACAGGGAGGAGGAAACAGGGAGGAGGAAACAGGGAGGAGGAGACAGGGAGGAGGAAACAGGGAGGAGGAGACAGGGAGGAGGAGACAGGGAGGAGGAGAAATAACACATATTGACATCTCGGCTGTTTCACCTGAGATGACCCACAAGCTAAATGTTCCCATGATGCAGTTCCTCCAGCATCAACACAATGTAGACTGGAAAGTGAAGCCAATGTGGAGGTGCCTGAAGACTGTATTCTGTGTAATGACCAGCAGGAGGCGACTCCACAAGAGACAATGACTTGGCCGACGAAGACGTCAACTTGGAAAGAGAGATTCCAGAGGTTTTGGTGATCAGGGCCGACGCCGGCTTGGATGTGAACATCGACCACGTGGTGGCACGTGGGCGGTCCGCTCCTGTTTAATACATGTAATACATGTCAAACTTGTCTTCTGCTATTTGGGGCCGTGTTCCTCATGTAGCCC
>NC_047155.1:682849-707849 GCF_009819705.1 Hippoglossus hippoglossus
GAGTGTTTCATTAAGATCCCTGAACTATCCTCTGAGAAATCAGAGAACATTTCACAATGTTAAAAAAGAGATTAAAAGTTTCTGCGTGTGATTTCTCTCTTGACCGAGTTTCATGAAAGTCTGTGAAAACAGATTTGGGAAACCTGGAGCCTCACTCACTAGATATCAACCCAACGGTTCCTCTATGAATCAAACTGCACCAAATCACCTGCACTCGTAAACATCAGGCCTCTGAATGTGTCTGATTCATTTCATCCAGATCCAAGAATTACTCATATTATTATCTCATGATCAAGAAGAGATATAAAAAACAAGTTCCTGGATCTGCTCCCTGATCCTGATGCACACTAAATGTTCCTGAACCTCATCCCTCCAAGTTACTGGAAGTCTGATGAGTTTAATCCTGCTGACGAACAAAGATCCAGATCAGGGTGAGAATCTGGATTCATGAAGCTGCTCCGGTGCTTGTTTGAGATTCACTGGACTCCACGGCTGCTCCAGGATCAGACTCATTATGATCTGGTCTCGTGTTGTATCAGCGTGTTGCTGCTGCTGAGCTGCACTCACGTTACACACCAACACTTAACACTGATCACAAGTTACTAGGACCGGAACACGACTGAAGTTTGTGTTTTAATAACTGAATAAACGGGATTGTTTGTAAGCGACAGGGACAAGCACACACACACACACACACACACACACACACACACACACACACACACACACACACACACCTCGGTGTAATACATCTGCTTTGTGCTTCCTCCTGCAGTCTCCAGATAAACCTGGGGACACAGGAGAGGTGTAATTACTTTAATCACCTCTAGGTGGGGATGTGTCATCGAGAAACACCAGTACAGCTCTTATAGTGTGTGTTTGTCTGTGTGTGTGTGTGTGTGTGTGTGTGTGTGTGTGTGTGTGTGTGTGTGTGTGTGTGTGTGTGTGTGTGTGTGTGTGTGTGTGTGTTTTCCAGAAAAGAGAAAAGATGTGAGACCCAGATTCACAGCTCATCCTCACATTCAGGCTCCTGTACACAGACCCAACTCTTCTTCCTCCTCCTCTTCCTCACTGAGCCAAGGTCATTTATAAAACATGTGTGTTCATTATTATGAATGTGACTTTAACAGATTAGTTAAAACAATATTTATTAGTTTATGTATTTTTCTTCGTATGTTTCTGTGTTCAGCCGTAAAACCTACAGATACAAAAGTATTTGAAACCTGTCTTCTGTGTAGTGACCAGCAGGGGGCGACTCCTCTGGTAGTTTCTATAGAAAGTGACTCTACTTCTCACTTTATAACGTCAGGAAACATTCAGGAGTTTCTGTCTCAGTCTCTAGTTTCAAGTCTTCTTCAAACAGCTGATGTTCATTTAGTGAATTATGATCATTTAGAGTCAAACAGACCATAAAGCACTGGAGGGGGGGGGGATACCACAGTGTGATTGACAGCTAGTACCGTCCAATGGGTACAAGTGGGAGTGTCCTTGAGCTCTCAGTCAGGCTCCACCCCCCGCTCCTCCAAATATGGTTACTTCTGGTTTAAAAAACCAAGATGGCTGAACAGGATGTGAAACTGAGGCTCCAGAGCAGCAGCTGACGAACTGAAGGTGACGTCACGGTGACGTTTAAACCCAGGAAACCTCGTCAGAGACGAAGTGACGGGCTCGACTTCCTCTGACGGACGAATACTAATAAAAACAAGAGAAAACGATTGATGCAAAATGACTGAAAGTATAAAATCATCTCTTAATATTTTTGCGAGTGTAGTTTCCACTGCGTCCGTGAATGTCTACGATACAGATGCATTTTAAAAAACTCGAACTCAAGGTCGTGAGAAAGACTCTCAGCTCTTCCTCTCAGGACCTTCTTCTCTATTGATTAGATGCACGAACGTGTAAGTGTTGCATCACAGCCGGTGGGACTCGTGTGCTGCTTCCTTACTTCTCATATCAATCGAATGATGTTTTAAAACTATTGGTTTCATTCTTTAATCTCCACTGATTTACTGAGGCTGTTGAACTCTGGTGAGAAACAACCACACAGGCCATTGTTCTGTCCGATCAGCGACAGGCTGCCATGGTAACTGCAGGACTAATGGAAGACGGATGAATGAGCCTCGGTGACAAACTGCTTCAGAAACCATCTGAGAGAAAAAGACGTTTAACGCGGGAAAGAACATTTTGACACTAAAGAATGTTTCAGAGATGTGAACGTGTGTTTTGTTCTCGACAGGAAACTGTGGAAAATAAAAGAGAAATAAATAAATGGCTCAGTAGATACATTAAGAGGCGAATAAATGTTTTAGAAATAATATTAAATGTAGACATTCTTTTATTTATAAAATGCCAAATCAGTATAAATGTGTATTGAGTCAGTCGGACAATCTCTGGACTCTTCGTGCATGTTGAACTACAGCCTCCTCATTAGCATAAAGAAATGTAAAATGCATAAATCCAAGAGTTAATTAATATGGGGAAAACTGCAAAGGGAAATGAATAAAGGAAATAAAACTAAATAAAACTGAAAAATCAATTTATTAATGAATAATTACATTTATTTTTATAATAGTTTTTGAGCTTTTAATGTATTTATCTATCAGTTATTAATTTTCTGCCTGTTTGCTTTAAGCATTTATGAAGGTTTGATAAAACGTTTTCATGTGACATTTGAATCCTGATGTGATTTAACCGCTGCAGTGGATTCATAATCACATGATGAATCTCTGTGTCACTGGATTGAGATTAAATTAGCATTTTGAACGTAAACACGTCACATGACCGACGAGTGAGTGACGGAATCTTCCTCTGAACAAAACGAGTGAAAAGGATCCGGATCCGTCCTGTTTCTTTAAGAGCGTCAGAGCAGCGTCAGGTGGTCATGGGGGCTCATGCGTCCCTGGAGTTCCGTTGGACACGCTGGACGGATGAATGGATTCATGTCTTTACAGGAACATGACATGAAGATGCTCTGTGGCTCTGATCAACTGCTGAAGTGATTTAACCACTCAGATTTCAATTTGCTCCTAACGGGTCCTGGGTGCTTCTGCAGCTGCTGGTTCTGCAGCTAATCGCCATCATTACAGAATCTAGATGCTTGAAAAGCATTAAAATGTGAAAGTGGAAATCAGAGCGAACGGAGCTGCAGACGTTTGTGTTGTTTTACTTCTGTTTCACATCTTTTCCATTCTGCTTCAACACGATGCAAATAAACTCAACACACTTTCATTATTGGTGAATTCCCTTCCGTCGTTTCAGGGTCTGAGTTTCCCTCAGTGTGTTTTACTCTCATTTGTCTGGTGTCTTTACAACAGAGGGCAGAGATGTGAAAGCCTTGAGCAGACGATGACGTCCTGATGGTTTCATCAGATCTCGACCTCCAGTGGTCACTGAGCGGAGATGAGAATCAGCACCTTTGAGTCCGAGGCCGTGTGTCCAGGCTGGTGGAGGAGCTTCAGTATCTCAGGTTTCACGAGGAGAGATGAGCAGGCAGGTCAGTGTCCGCTGTAATCAAGGGGTTGTACTGGACCGTGAAGAAGAAGCTTTGGATACAGCAGTCGATGTATGTTCCCGCTCACCAGTGGTCATGGGTAGTGACCCAAAGAACCGTACATACAAACCACTGAAATGAGTTTTCTCAGCCTCAGAGAGACGATGTTCAGAGATCTGGAGGGAGCTCGGAGATATCCTGTCCTTCCACTGGAGGTTTCCCAGGAACTACCAACCGGATCCAGAACTCACAGGAGGGACTACATATCCCATCAGGCCTAGGAGCGGCTCAGGTTCAACCAGGAAGAGCTGGGGAGAGGAAGGTCTGGAGCATCCTGGTGAACTGGCTGCATCTGTGACGACACGCCTCCACTTCCTCAAACGAGTACAAGCGCTGCCGTGGTGTCGAGGCCCCGTCCTGCTCGACCAGTCAGTCAGTGGCAGCTGTCAATCAGGACGTCTCAGCCGGTTTTCTATGATCAAATAACTGATTAAAACCAAACAGACACACACACTCATGTTGTGTGATCTTTATTCACAGTCTGTGGTGTGAACCTGCGTCGGCCTCCATGACTCCTCTCACTGTTTAAACTATGATTTATTCCAGATCATTTCCAGAGAACAGACTCAGACCTATGACAGAACTCTTCTCCGTTTATTACACTGGAGTAAATCATACAGGAGTAATGATGATCTAACGTCCTCTTTGCTTTAATAAGATGTGCGGCGGGCAGAGAGGGTCCTGAGGACAGGGGGGGGGGGGTCTGCCCTCAATTACCCTCTCTATATATCTGCCTCCCTCGCCCACCCTGCAGGTAAAGGAGCCCTCACTGCTGATTGAGACCCCCCCCCCCCCCCCCCCACTACATGTTTCCTGTTTAACCAGGTCAAAGACACTTGACACAAACCTCGGCTGAGACGGTATGAGTTTCTCAGACACTTTCTTAGAATCCAAACTAGCAGCATTTAGTATTTTCACAGTATTTTGGGACTTCTGTGTTTGTGTGAAACAAGGTATAATCAATAATGAAGTGCATGCGTCAGAAGCTCCATCAGTCCATCAGAGCATCTGAAGTTAGTGTGAAACATCCTGAGAGCTGTCATGGTCGCACGTGTTGGATGTTTCCATGGTAGAATCGGTCTCTAGTGTTCAGTGGGGAACAGTTACATGTCGTCTGGTGGCGGCTACGTCCCGATAAGACCCTGCTTTTTATTTCAAGTGTCTCACATCAGGGTAAAATCCACATTTAATACTCTTTCCTTCAGTCTCATGCTGATGTATGCGTCTCACTTGGCTGGATCACGAATCTGATCACAATCTGTCTGCTGCTCCTCATGCAAATGAGAGGCAGCTCCGGTGCTGCTGGTGAAACACCTGAAGCTGTTTGAGAAACACACAATTAGGCAGCGACGACAATGAGCTGAGACGAGAAGTCATTCAGCTCCGATCGATCCAGGAATGAAGCTCAAATACCTCCGACTCAAACGCTGCCATCTTGCTCCGATCACGTCATTTACAGTCTGTGCAGGGGCGGAGCTGTGGCATCGAGGCACCGCCCACTTTCTCCACCAATCAGGAGTCAGCCTCAGCTTGTTTTTTAAATAATGAAATAACTAATTCAAACCAAACTGATCAGAAACATGAACAAACATCCGTGAGATAAGGACCTGAAATGAAAAACCTCTTTGAATCAATTCATTTCTTTCTCTTTCCTAACAAACGTTATCTGAAGGGACTTTACATCCTGATTAGTTACAGAGGAACTCAACAGTTCCCACATTGAGCAGCTTGTGTTGATCTGTATTTAGAGTCACACTGACCTTGGTCTTGTTATGACAGAAAGATTCAGTTTACCTGCTGTTTCCTTCAGGTGGACTTTATTACTGTAACATGGTGAAACATGTTCAAATGTCAAATCTACAAGAAGCAGCTCTGAGAGCTTCGGATGAAACGAGATGTGAGGTCGGGGAGGATTGATGTTCTTAATGTCTGGTGAGGAGGCTTCCTGCAGCAGGTCGGACCTGAAACGTGTTTGCTGGTGGCGTCTGTGCTCTTTTTCATTTCCACTGGAATGCAAATACAGGGAAACAGCTTCCCTCAGCAGAGAGGAGGAGGAGAACAGTGGCGGACAAAGGTTATATCCTCACTGAACGCTTTGCTCGTGTCTTCAGAGGAGGTTTAATTCACATTGTTCACCATCGAGACGCAAGGAAACACTCACACAGGCTCGAGTGAGGAAGATGTATTTAACACTGCAGCAAAACACACACACACACACACACACTCCGACATAAACCCATACAATCCCTGCGCGTGCACACACACAGACGTGCACACACAACATGTGCTCTGCGAGGCAAAGATGCTTCTGACTGTGTTAAACAAGCCCTTAAATCATCTTTGCCAAATGCAGGGAGCGCAGAGCAGAGAGTGAGAGGAGGAAGCAATTTCCCCCGCAGGCAAAATGCCATAATAAGCGTATTGTTTTTCAAAGAGAGAACCTTGAATCCAAGTCTCGTCTCCCCAGAGACGCAAGAGGCTTACGCTTCTTAGCTATTTGCAATTTCAAATACATTTCTATGGGTGTGTGTGTGTGTGTGCGTGCACATGCATCTGCGTTGCAATGTGCACGTGAGACAGATTCTTAGAGAAAAGGGACCGTTGAGGAAAAAAAGACACAATTATTTTCTCTGCTCGGTTTTAATGACGTGCAAAAGTAATTCCCCTATGAAAGCTGCGGTAATTGCCCAAACAGTCTTATTATGTGACAATCATACTTAGAACAAATGTATGAAATTGCGAGGGATTTCAAATGAGGAGGAATGATTTCTGTGAGAAGCCTGACAAGTTCAGATAATTAAAACACTTATTGTTTTTACTTTGGAACATTATATATCTGTCTGTTTAGTCCGTGTACGTGTCAGGATGTGAAATGTACAGAGATTTGTCTCATGTTCCGGACTCTGGTCCACACGATTTAATCTCCTCGTTCCAACCATCATTAGGATCATAATCTATTATTTGTTTTATGTAACGTTTCCTCGTAAAAAGACCAAACGAGGCTGTTGTGGATAATGAGACTTTTTCAATGGGTTTCATTTCCATGTGTGGAAATCAGAGTCCCACGCGTCACTGCGTCTCAATGGATGAGACAAATCCCAATTCTAAGAAGCCCTGACATTAAAAACTCCACATGTCTCTGGGACACTTGAAGGAATAATCCACCTCTGAATAGTCACAACCTCTTCGTCGTCATCCTCCTCCTCATCATCCGTCTGTTCCCGGCGTCGTCACGAGTCTCTCTCAGTTTGTGATTCAGTTTGTGATTTCCTCCATTTGTCAGGACGCCCCCCCGCCGCCCTCGGAGGAGACGACCCAACCTGTTGAGCTCGGGCTGTAGATTACACTTGTAGGTTGAGAGAGCAATTAGTGGAAGTGATTAATCATGACAGGAAGATTATTCCGGTCCCGTCGTGTCTCGCACTTAAAGTTCAACATCTTGTGTCAGGGCTGTGTTCTCCTCTGTGATGGATGTCTCACTGTGTTATTGTTGAACACTGACGCTGCTCCCGTTTCCCCCGACGCTTACAAAGATGCATCGTTCACACTTGAGGAGTTTCATGTCGAGCTTCTGAGAGAAAGACTGAGTTCAGGTGTGGAGAACATTTGGCCACGAGCGATTTGTTAATGTGACTTTAGTGTTTAAAGGAGGAATCGGTCAGACACTTATTATTTAGGACGCCATCTTAGCTCAAATGCACCTTCTTCACAAAGTCAGCTCTGTCAAATCCTCGTTCTAAACCACGCCCCTCGTTTCCCGACCAGAGACTCGCTACTGCCCCCTAGGTGAACTGCAGCCAAATGTGGAACAACGGGGGAATTCGGAAGTGGACGGGCTCGTGTTACGTTACAGATTTTACCATAAGCTGTAAAAAATGATGACCGACATGAAATGTGTCTGGATCGCCCCCTGGTGTCTGGCTGCAGTATAGGTCATAAACCCCTCCCCCTCCATGTTAGTAGATGGGACATGGACCAAACCAAACTCTCTTTTCACTCTCTTTGTCACAGCACGGTCATGTGGACCTTAAAGAACAAAGCTCTGACGTGTTCCAGCATCAAACCTACGTCAGGGAGTCAAACACATCAAACAATGGTTGAAGAGCCCCTCAGCCAATAGGAAGCTGCCCCTCAGCCAATAGGAAGCTGCCACTCAGGTATGGGGTTGTCCAGCAGATGGTGAAGTTTAGCTCAACATGTTAATCACAAATTATCAAAGAACAACATAAGACTTGTGAACTAAGACTTTTGATTGTTCTTTGTTCAAAGCCAATGTGTTATTATTATTATTATTAGTAGCAGTAGTAGCAGGTCGTTCCTGATTGGTCCAGAGCGAGTATCAGAGGATCCTCGACACCACGAGTCTGACAGTAAATGACCAGCACAGTAAATGTTCCCTGAGTCAACACACTGCTGATCCAAGATTCCCCGCAGGGTAAAAGATGTGTGTAATATTCAGAGAGTCCCTGTGTTGGGTCACGTGCAGCAGGTCCAGGACCAGTGAGAAGAAACCTGCAGGACGTCTGTTCACAGAGTTCTGCTGCTGCTGGTTGAAACTGTAAATGACTTTAATCCTTTAACAAAGGTTTGTGTCGGTGGGTGGAAATGTAAACATGGATTATGTTTTTCTTAAGTTTCTAAAAACCAACAAAGGCTCGTTTCTGGTCTCCTGCTCGTTCACTTTCCTCAGACTCGGACTGAGTCACTCGTTAAGTCACTGATCAATCAGCAGCATCAGCAGAGCGAGCGTCACATGGGAGAAATTGTGATTGGTTGAGTGTATGGGCGGGGCCTCAATACTTTAATGCTTCTGCACAGACTCTGTCTCCAAATGATCGGTGCAAGATGGCAGCGTTTGAGACGTGTTGTTCCTCTTTATCTACTTTATCTATGGTTTGACCCCCAGTGGCAGAAGATGAGGGGCAGAATCTCTCCGAGGCTCCATTTGAAGAACGATCGCACTAAACCCATAAAAACAAATACAATCTTTTTCTTTACATTATTCTTTTATCAAAAGACCCAATTTCCACGACATATAGTGATATAAGGGGATGTTACAGATACGAACAAAAGGGACTCGATCACAGTGTCAGATTTAAAAACCATTTCAACACTTATACAACATCTACAGATCCACCTCAGTTATTCTGTCATCGACAGCTTCTCTTCCTCGTGCTCAGCACAGCCTGGAGGTCGAGAGCGAGAGGAGCTTCACCCAGGTTTGATCTTCCCCTCGTCCCACACACCACAGACGCTAAGAGGAAGCAGCGTTAACATTCATGTGCTTGGGTTGAGCACAGCGACGTCTCACCGGAGCCTGTACACCAAGAGAAGGGATGATGAGCGGAGGAGTGGAGAGAGACAGCCAGAGGAGGAACGGCAGAGCTGTTAGAGAACAAAAAGAATTTTGAGAAACGCTAAGGAGAGACGGAGGTTGACAGAAAGAGGGAAAGAGTGAATTAAAGAGATTAGAAAAAGTGACAGGAGAGTGGAAGCTGAAGCCTCCATGTATGAATAAGAGAGGGAGGACATGCTGCATGTGAGGAGGCAGAAAGTGAGCAGATTCAGAAAGTTCTGCAAAGACAAAATGAGACAAACGAAGACGGAGAAGGAGAAAGAAACGACGGAAGATGTTTTTTATGGTGAAATAAACTAAAGAAAAGAAGGCAGGTCAAGGAGGGAAGGACAAACATGATCAGAACTCGGTAAAGTTGAACAAAAGAAGACGGAGATGAAGTGTGAAAACAAAAGAAAGGGAGTCGATGAGGAGGGGGGTGGGAAGAAGAGTGATAGAAAATGAGAGGAGAGGATGGAGAAGTCGGATGAGGCAAAGAAAGAGGAACAACAATGTGAAGTCAATCTGCAGCGAGCGACAGAGATAAAGAGGAAACAGCAGAGGAGGGACGAGGACACGAGTGAGAGGTCGTCTCTGCTCTTTGATGGATGGAAAACAGAAAAGAGAAGAGGAAGGAGCACAGGAGGAGCTGTGAGGAAACAGACCAGACAGGGGGGGGGGGGGTTAAACGAGGGAGGATCCGAGGAGGTGAAGAACAGCAGAGGAGCGGCAGGGAAACTATTAAAGAGAATTGAGGAAGAACGAAATGGAAAAAGAGAAAATGAAGAGGAGAGAGAAACATGACGAGTCTCAGTTGGTTCAGAGCTTCAGACTCTTTAGTCTGAACCGAAACATCAGGTGTGAACGCTTCCTCCCCCCGAGACTACCCCCCCCCCCCAACTGACCACACGCCCACGTCAGACGCCGTCTACGAACCAATCAGAGTCCAGTACAGGTAGACGCAGCCCGTAGGTCAAGCTGACAGTGAGCGCCCCCTGCTGACTCACGAGGCAAACAGCTTCACACGATGTGATGTTTTTACCATCTTTGAAAGAATGAATGAATTTCAAACAGGAACTGAGGCCAACTTTAAGAAATAATAAGGTAACAGTGATGTGGATAAATATCGTTGTGACTGAGATGAGTCAGTTGGACTTCAGCAGGAGGACAGATGCATTGTGGGAATACGAGTCAGATGAAGAGGAAGTTCTCTCCGTTCTTCTAGGTCTAATATCTCGTTAATGTCTCTTTTCACACCTTCCCTCCCTACGTTATATTTAGCTTCTGTCCCCCCCCCCCCCCCCCCCCCCCCTCTCTCTACAGGCAGCATGCCATGCTTTTAAAATACATCTCTTCCTTTTCACGCTGTCTGTCGTCCTGTCATCTCGCCATCATCAGCATTGTTCTCTCTCTCCCCCCCCCCTCTGACTGGACATCAATTATTCAGCAGGGGATCAGGTGGCCTACTTACCCCGACACACACACACACACACACACACACACACACACACACACACACACAGTAGAGATGTGTGTGTGCACGGGTTCAAGAAGAGGTAAACTAAATGTGTTATCGACATCACAGCCGAACGTGCTCATATAAGTTCAAAAAGAAAAACAAACATGAAATATAATTATGGATGAGAGCTGAAGAACATGTAAGTAGAGAGGAAGATACACACACACACACACACACACACACACACACACACACACACACACACACACACACACACACACACACACACACACACACACACACACACACACACACACACAGTGACTTTTTATCCAGTTTGAAGTCACATTTTCATGATGCACGTTTTACATCGTGGTGGTTTTTACTCAGATGAAGGATTGTAGTCGTATCTCCACAGAGAGCGAGTGGAGATCACATGTTGTTTTTAATCTGTTCATCGTTTATTCTTATTATTTATTCTCGGAGCGTTTTCATGTGTTTAGTGTTGTTTTACTTTGGTTTTCTAAGAGACGACATTTATTGCAGCTGTAAACTTTGTTAAAAAGTCAACTTGAGACGAATGTGACAAAACTGTAAATAAAATCAAATGTGTTCAATAAAAAGTGTGTGTGTGTGTGTGTGTGTGTGTGTGTGTGTGTGTGTGTGTGTGTGTGTGTGTGTGTGTGTGTGTGTGTGTGTGTGTGTGTGTGTGTGTGTGATTGTGTGTGTGTGATTGTGTGCGTGTGATTGTGTGTGTGATTGTGTGTGTGAGAGAATAGCATCTCATGAGAAGGACAAGGTATTTTTGACAGGTGATAATAGTTCTGTTCTCCTGATGTTCTCCTGTTGTTCTCCTGTTGTTCTCCTGATGTTCTCCTGTTGTTCTCTTGATGTTCTCCTGTTGTTCTCCTGATGTTCTCCTGTTGTTCTCCTGTTGTTCTCCTGATGTTCTCCTGTTGTTCTCCTGTTGTTCTCCTGATGTTCTCCTGTTGTTCTCCTGTTGTTCTCCTGATGTTCTCCTGTTGTTCTCCTGATGTTCTCCTGTTGTTCTCCTGATGTTCTCCTGTTGTTCTCCTGTTGTTCTCCTGATGTTCTCCTGATGTTCTCCTGTTGTTCTCCTGTTGTTCTCCTGTTGTTCTCCTGATGTTCTCCTGATGTTCTCCTGTTGTTCTCCTGTTGTTCTCCTGTTGTTCTCCTGTTGTTCTCCTGATGTTCTCCTGTTGTTCTCCTGTTGTTCTCCTGATGTTCTCCTGATGTTCTCCTGGTGTTCTCCTGTTGTTCTCCTGGTGTTCTCCTGTTGTTCTCCTGATGTTCTCCTGTTGTTCTCCTGTTGTTCTCCTGATGTTCTCCTGTTGTTCTCCTTTTCGTCCACACCCCACAGGTTCCCAGAAGGTCACTGTGTTCATCCATGATACATTCTACAGAGTTATATAGTAAATATATAGATAACTAACCTACATCATGTGTTGTCCTCTTATTGCTCAGATTCATTTCACCGTATGAAAAGTCTGATAAATGATTGATGATTTTTGCATCATTGCTCTGATGGTATCTTCTCTGTGTCTTTTGCCCCCCCCCCCCCCCCTGCTCTCCAGTCAAAGGTCTGCCTGCACAACAAAGGCTCAGGGTGTTTTATGGGAGTGCTCGGGGGGGAGGCCTGCAGTAAATTGTGATGTGGTGAAACTTGTGCTGGCAGGAGCCGTGTGTCTGACACCCAGTTTAATGGTCCACTGGGCGCATCAACCCACTGATCGATCCCAGTCCTTCTTCCTCTGCTCGTTCACCATCCTTCTTCAACCTGTCACTCATAAGTCAAACTGGGCTTAATGTCTTAAAGGCACAACACTGAGCCACCAGCTGACTTCCTGTCTGTCTCCACCCTCAGACCTCCGTCCTGCTCCACATCCACACCACCAGCTGACTTCCTGTCTGTCTCCACCCTCAGACCTCCGTCCTGCTCCACATCCACACCACCAGCTGACTTCCTGTCTGTCTCCACCCTCAGACCTCCGTCCTGCTCCACATCCACACCACCAGCTGACTTCCTGTCTGTCTCCACCCTCAGACCTCCGTCCTGCTCCACATCCACACCACCAGCTGACTTCCTGTCTGTCTCCACCATCAGACCTCCGTCCTGCTCCACATCCACACCACCAGCTGACTTCCTGTCTGTCTCCACCCTCAGACCTCCGTCCTGCTCCACATCCACACCACCAGCTGACTTCCTGTCTGTCTCCACCCTCAGACCTCCGTCCTGCTCCACATCCACACCACCAGCTGACTTCCTGTCTGTCTCCACCATCAGACCTCCGTCCTGCTCCACATCCACACCACCAGCTGACTTCCTGTCTGTCTCCACCCTCAGACCTCCGTCCTGCTCCACATCCACACCACCAGCTGACTTCCTGTCTGTCTCCACCCTCAGACCTCTGTCCTGCTCCACATCCACACCACCAGCTGACTTCCTGTCTGTCTCCACCCTCAGACCTCTGTCCTGCTCCACATCCACCCCACCAGCTGACTTCCTGTCTGTCTCCACCCTCAGACCTCTGTCCTGCTCCACATCCACACCACCAGCTGACTTCCTGTCTGTCTCCACCCTCAGACCTCCGTCCTGCTCCACATCCACACCACCAGCTGACTTCCTGTCTGTCTCCACCATCAGACCTCCGTCCTGCTCCACATCCACACCACCAGCTGACTTCCTGTCTGTCTCCACCCTCAGACCTCCGTCCTGCTCCACATCCACACCACCAGCTGACTTCCTGTCTGTCTCCACCCTCAGACCTCCGTCCTGCTCCACATCCACACCACCAGCTGACTTCCTGTCTGTCTCCACCCTCAGACCTCCGTCCTGCTCCACATCCACACCACCAGCTGACTTCCTGTCTGTCTCCACCCTCAGACCTCCGTCCTGCTCCACATCCACACCACCAGCTGACTTCCTGTCTGTCTCCACCCTCAGACCTCCGTCCTGCTCCACATCCACACCACCAGCTGACTTCCTGTCTGTCTCCACCCTCAGACCTCCGTCCTGCTCCACATCCACACCACCAGCTGACTTCCTGTCTGTCTCCACCCTCAGACCTCCGTCCTGCTCCACGTCCACACCACCAGCTGACTTCCTGTCTGTCTCCACCCTCAGACCTCCGTCCTGCTCCACATCCACACCACCAGCTGACTTCCTGTCTGTCTCCACCATCAGACCTCCGTCCTGCTCCACATCCACACCACCAGCTGACTTCCTGTCTGTCTCCACCCTCAGACCTCCGTCCTGCTCCACATCCACACCACCAGCTGACTTCCTGTCTGTCTCCACCCTCAGACCTCCGTCCTGCTCCACATCCACACCACCAGCTGACTTCCTGTCTGTCTCCACCCTCAGACCTCCGTCCTGCTCCACATCCACACCACCAGCTGACTTCCTGTCTGTCTCCACCCTCAGACCTCCGTCCTGCTCCACATCCACACCACCAGCTGACTTCCTGTCTGTCTCCACCCTCAGACCTCCGTCCTGCTCCACATCCACACCACCAGCTGACTTCCTGTCTGTCTCCACCCTCAGACCTCCGTCCTGCTCCACATCCACACTGATACTGTACATTTTAAAACTCAACCTCCGTCCACACCAACACACCTGAACACACACGTCACATGACCATTCACCTACACTGGTCATGTGGTGTAAACAGGAAGTAGATTGTTTCTGTAGTTGGTTGCTTAGTTACAGAAGATACTGTAGAGTCAGAGCAGGGATTTCTTTTCTCTGAGCGACGACGAGGTGGAACTGTTACTGACAGGAAGTGTTAGTCAGTATCAAGGTCCCGCCCACATGGGCTCGACCAATCAGGAGTCAGTCTCAGCTGTCAATCATCTCACGTCTCAGCCTGTTTTTATATCATCAAATAACTGATTCAAACCAAACTGATCAGAAACACGTGAACAAACATCAGAGAGATGAGAACTGAAATGACAGAAACATCTTTACACGTTTATTTAACGTCTACTTTGAGTTTTTTAGTTTGTCCCATCTGCTAACACGGAGGAGGCTTATGACCTGTACTGCAGTGAGCCACCAGGGGGCGATCCAGATGGTTTGGCTTCACTTTTGGAAGCCGTCATGTCGTCCATCTTTATTTACAGTGTGAGTTCTATGAACCCTTATTGGCACATCTCCATCTCTCCATCTGTCCTCTCCTTCATGGATTCTTTCCTTCCTCTCTCTCTCTTTATTCTGTCTTTGTCTCTGTCTCTGTCGCTGTCCCCCTTCATTCCACGGGGGGGGACATTCCACACGGAGCAGAGGCGACAGAGGCCTTGTGTTGGGAAAGGCCACTTCGACAAGAGAGAGCATTGTTGAAGTTTCCACTTCAGCCTCCTGAAATTCCGACGCCAGTAAAAGGCCGAGGAGGTAAAACCGGCGCCTGACGCAGAACGTCTCCGAGGACGTTTGGTTCCACGGGGGTCGTGTCACATGCACTCTCCTGGAGTTCAGCACAAACCTACGCTGACGGGAACAAGGTGCTTGTGCTGGCAGAAGATTAATACGGTTTAAAAAGATAACACATGATCATTTTAACGTACGTATTCCTCGTGTTCTGTGTTCAAATCCCACACGAACAGTTCAATGTGTTGTGATCCCTGGACGTCTCATCGGTGAATGTGTAACTTTACACAGAATCATGTGTTTCTGTGCGTGTGTGTTGTTATTTGTTGCTTGTTGTCGTTGTTCTATTTTATGATGGAGCTGATTTCACGTGTCCGAAACAAATATCCCTAAATAATCATAATCTTTACTCTCAGATTCTATCATATCAATTTGTTTTGCTTTGAATCATATTTTATCACATTGTATAATTGTATAAAATGTTTTATTGTATAATATTGTAATTACAAATGTTATTTTATTACAATGTTATCATCTTGTTCACCATTGTATTGCTTCACATATTTAATTGTATTAAATATCCTATAGTACCCTACTGCTTAGTAACAAATTAAACATTCATGGTATTGTGACATATTCTGTTACTTCATATCATTTTATATAATGTAAATCATACTTTAACGTAAAGCTTCACATTGTCTCATTTCACATCAAATTGTTTCTTATGTCATGTATCATATAAATATCACTTAGTATCGTATCACATTCAAACGTGTCATATTGTAAAAGGTGGTACCACTTTGTATCTTATCTTTTTGTATCATATCATATTTTATCATTTCACTTTGTACCTTTTCGCATCATATCACTTAGTGTCATCATATCCTGGTGTATTTTATTGTATCATATCTGGGAACAGAGACAATAACAGAAGCACGACGGCAGTTTGAACATTTAGTGTCGACACAGCAAGTTGAGTCAACGTTCACCAGAGTTCACCCGTCTTACCTCCACCTCCGATTATCAACACCTCAACAGGACTGGAGATATTACTGTACCTGCATGGAGAGACACAGGTGTGTGTGTGTGTGTGTGTGTGTGTGTGTGTGTGTGTGTGTGTGTGTGTTACAGACGATGATGCAGGATGTGTGTGGGTGTGTGTGTGTTGGGATTAATGATTATCCATATAAAATACGGACATCTGTTTGGAGGTGTCATTGTTTAAGTATGCAACCTCATGCCTTCATGTGTGTGTGTGTGTGTGTGTGTGTGTGTGTGTGTGTGTGTGTGTGTGTGTGTGTGTGTTGGGGGAGGCTGTAATGACCTCATTTCCTGCTGAAATATATGCAGGCTCGGCGGCACCACATAAACCTGAAAATAAACCTTATAAACTACAGCACAAGGCCTTGACACACACACACACACACACACACACACACACACACACACACACACACACACACACACACACACACACAGAGACAGACACACACAGTTGTTGTCCACCCTCTCAGTAAACAGGGTGATAAAGTTCCCAGTGGAGACAGGTTGATAGAAGTCGTCTAAGTCGGAGCTGCAGTTCAAATTTAACAAGCTGTTAATCGGAGAGCCGGCCTCCATCTTCTCTCTCTCTCTCTCTCTCTCTCTCTCTCTCTCTCCATCTTCTCTCTCTCTCTCTCTCTCTCTCTCCATCTTCTCTCTCTCTCAGCTTCTCTCCATCTTCTCTCTCTCTCCCTCTCTCTCTCCCTCTCTCCATCTTCTCTCTCTCTCCCTCTCTCCATCTTCTCTCTCTCTCCATCTTCTCTCCCTCTCTCCCTCTCTCCATCTTCTCTCTCTCTCTCTCTCTCCATCTTCTCTCTCTCTCTCTCTCTCTCTCTCCATCTTCTCTCTCTCTCAGCTTCTCTCCATCTTCTCTCTCTCTCCCTCTCTCTCTCCCTCTCTCCATCTTCTCTCTCTCTCCCTCTCTCCATCTTCTCTCTCTCTCCATCTTCTCTCTCTCTCTCCCTCTCTCCATCTTCTCTCTCTCTCTCTCCCTCTCTCCATCTTCTCTCTCTCTCTCTCCCTCTCTCCATCTTCTCTCTCTCTCCCTCTCTCCATCTTCTCTCTCTCTCCATCTTCTCTCTGTCTCTCCCTCTCTCCATCTTCTCTCTCTCTCTCTCCCTCTCTCCATCTTCTCTCTCTCTCTCTCCCTCTCTCCATCTTCTCTCTCTCTCTGTCTCTCTCCATCTTCTCTCTCTCTCTCCCTCTCTCCATCTTCTCTCTCTCTCCCTCTCTCCATCTTCTCTCTCTCTCCATCTTCTCTCTGTCTCTCCCTCTCTCCATCTTCTCTCTCTCTCTCTCCCTCTCTCCATCTTCTCTCTCTCTCTCTCCCTCTCTCCATCTTCTCTCTCTCTCCCTCTCTCCATCTTCTCTCTCTCTCCCTCTCTCCATCTTCTCTCTCTCTCCATCTTCTCTCTCTCTCTCCCTCTCTCCATCTTCTCTCTCTCTCTCTCCCTCTCTCCATCTTCTCTCTCTCTCTCTCCCTCTCTCCATCTTCTCTCTCTCTCCCTCTCTCCATCTTCTCTCTCTCTCCATCTTCTCTCTCTCTCTCCCTCTCTCCATCTTCTCTCTCTCTCTCTCCCTCTCTCCATCTTCTCTCTCTCTCCCTCTCTCCATCTTCTCTCTCTCTCCATCTTCTCTCTGTCTCTCCCTCTCTCCATCTTCTCTCTCTCTCTCTCCCTCTCTCCATCTTCTCTCTCTCTCTCTCCCTCTCTCCATCTTCTCTCTCTCTCTCTCTCTCTCCATCTTCTCTCTCTCTCTCTCCCTCTCTCCATCTTCTCTCTCTCTCTCCCTCTCTCCATCTTCTCTCTCTCTCCCTCTCTCCATCTTCTCTCTCTCTCCATCTTCTCTCTCTCTCTCCCTCTCTCCATCTTCTCTCTCTCTCTCCCTCTCTCCATCTTCTCTCTCTCTCCCTCTCTCCATCTTCTCTCTCTCTCTCCATCTTCTCTCTCTCTCTCCATCTTCTCTCTCTCTCTCTCTCTCTCTCTCTCTCTCTCTCTCTCCATCTTCTCTCTCTCTCTCTCTCTCTCTCTCTCTCTCTCTCTCTCTCTCTCTCTCTCTCTCTCCATCTTCTCTCTCTCTCCATCTTCTCTCTCTCTCCCTCTCTCCATCTTCTCTCTCTCTCCTTCTCTCCATCTTCTCTCTCTCTCTCCCTCTCCATCTTCTCTCTCTCTCCTTCTCTCCATCTTCTCTCTCTCTCTCTCTCTCTCTCTCCATCTTCTCTCTCTCTCCATCTTCTCTCTCTCTCCCTCTCTCCATCTTCTCTCTCTCTCCTTCTCTCCATCTTCTCTCTCTCTCTCCCTCTCCATCTTCTCTCTCTCTCCTTCTCTCCATCTTCTCTCTCTCTCTCTCTCTCTCTCCATCTTCTCTCTCTCTCCATCTTCTCTCTCTCTCCCTCTCTCCATCTTCTCTCTCTCTCTCTCTCTCCATCTTCTCTCTCTCTCCATCTTCTCTCTCTCTCCCTCTCTCCATCTTCTCTCTCTCTCCCTCTCTCCATCTTCTCTCTCTCTCCTTCTCTCCATCTTCTCTCTCTCTCAGCTTCTCTCCATCTTCTCTCTCTCTCAGTTTCTCTCCATCTTCTCTCTCTCTCCATCTTCTCTCTCTCTCTCCTTCTCTCCATCTTCTCTCTCTCTCCCTCTCTCCATCTTCTCTCTCTCTCCTTCTCTCCATCTTCTCTCTCTCTCAGCTTCTCTCCATCTTCTCTCTCTCTCAGTTTCTCTCCATCTTCTCTCTCTCTCAGTTTCTCTCCATCTTCTCTGTCTCTCAGCTTCTCTCCATCTTCTCTCTCTCTCTCTCTCTCTCTCTCCATCTTCTCTCTCTCTCCATCTTCTCTCTCTCTCCCTCTCTCCATCTTCTCTCTCTCTCCATCTTCTCTCTCTCTCCCTCTCTCCATCTTCTCTCTCTCTCCTTCTCTCCATCTTCTCTCTCTCTCCCTCTCTCCATCTTCTCTCTCTCTCCTTCTCTCCATCTTCTCTCTCTCTCAGTTTCTCTCCATCTTCTCTCTCTCTCAGTTTCTCTCCATCTTCTCTCTCTCTCCTTCTCTCCATCTTCTCTCTCTCTCAGCTTCTCTCCATCTTCTCTCTCTCCCTCTCTCCATCTTCTCTCTCTCTCAGTTTCTCTCCATCTTCTCTCTCTCTCAGTTTCTCTCCATCTTCTCTCTCTCTCCTTCTCTCCATCTTCTCTCTCTCTCAGCTTCTCTCCATCTTCTCTCTCTCTCCCTCTCTCCATCTTCTCTCTCTCCTTCTCTCCATCTTCTCTCTCTCTCAGTTTCTCTCCATCTTCTCTCTCTCTCAGTTTCTCTCCATCTTCTCTCTCTCTCCTTCTCTCCATCTTCTCTCTCTCTCAGCTTCTCTCCATCTTCTCTCTCTCTCCCTCTCTCCATCTTCTCTCTCTCTCCTTCTCTCCATCTTCTCTCTCTCTCAGCTTCTCTCCATCTTCTCTCTCTCCCTCTCTCCATCTTCTCTCTCTCTCCTTCTCTCCATCTTCTCTCTCTCTCAGCTTCTCTCCATCTTCTCTCTCTCTCAGCTTCTCTCCATCTTCTCTCTCTCCCTCTCTCCATCTTCTCTCTCTCTCCTTCTCTCCATCTTCTCTCTCTCTCAGTTTCTCTCCATCTTCTCTGTCTCTCAGCTTCTCTCCATCTTCTCTCTCTCTCCCTCTCTCCATCTTCTCTCTCTCTCAGCTTCTCTCCATCTTCTCTCTCTCTCCCTCTCTCCATCTTCTCTGTCTCTCAGCTTCTCTCCATCTTCTGCTGCCAGTGATTCACACTCTGTAAGAAACACTTGTTGTTTTTGCCAAGTCTATTTTTGGATGAATGAACATAAATCAAATGACTACGACTAAACCCACTTTTTCTTTGGTTACTTATTATAATTCCAGTCATTGAATTTCTATTGACTCTTGTTCATTTACATTTATATTTTCATTTTGTGGATTTCTACATGGAGAACACGACGCCTGTGGTATATTTCGAGCTGCATGTTTTGTATGAAAGGTGCGTTAAAGAGTTTATTATTTTCAAATGACAAATACCTGCTCCAGTTTAGTTCTGTGATCGTCTGACATGTTACCAACATCAACAGCATTTATATCAACAAACACAAACTTCAGGGAAATTATCTGGAACCTCTGAGACTTTAATCGTATCATATATTTGATAAATTACGTTATTTACAAAGAGTTCTGTCTGTTTCACAGCATCTGAATGAAGCAGCTTTAAAACTCAGTGTTTCTCTGACTCGTCTCTGATTGGCTGTCGAGCTGCTGCTAACGCTCAGCTTGTTTCGCTATCGTGCAAAAATGTGTTTCGTGTTTTCTGTGACTGCACGTCCTTCAATTCAATGGAAGTAGGCAGCAGCCTCTGTTAACTACTTTGTGGTAGATAAATATACATCTGATATATATTTGACAGTTTCCAGACGGTTTGTTCACGTGTGTTCACCTGTGTTCACCTGTGTTTAAACATGTGTTCACCTGTGTTCACCTGTGTTCACCTGTGTTTACCTGTGTTCACCTGTGTTCACCTGTGTTTACCTGTGTTTACCTGTGTTTACCTGTGTTCACCTGTGTTTACCTGTGTTTACCTGTGTTTACCTGTGTTTAAACATGTGTTTACCTGTGTTTACCTGTGTTCACCTGTGTTTACCTGTGTTTACCTGTGTTTAAACATGTGTTTACCTGTGTTTAAACATGTGTTTACCTGTGTTTACCTGTGTTCACCTGTGTTTACCTGTGTTTACCTGTGTTTACCTGTGTTTAAACATGTGTTTACCTGTGTTTACCTGTGTTCACCTGTGTTTAAACATGTGTTTACCTGTGTTTAAACATGTGTTTACCTGTGTTCACCTGTGTTTAAACATGTGTTTACCTGTGTTCACCTGTGTTTAAACATGTGTTTACCTGTGTTTAAACATGTGTTTACCTGTGTTTACCTGTGTTCACCTGTGTTTAAACATGTGTTTACCTGTGTTTAAACATGTGTTTACCTGTGTTTACCTGTGTTTACCTGTGTTTAAACATGTGTTTACCTGTGTTTAAACATGTGTTTACCTGTGTTTAAACATGTGTTCAGCTGTGTTTACCTGTGTTCACCTGTGTTTAAACATGTGTTCAGCTGTGTTTACCTGTGTTCACCTGTGTTTACCTGTGTTTACCTGTGTTTAAACATGTGTTCACCTGTGTTTACCTGTGTTTAAACATATGTTCACCTGTGTTTACCTGTGTTTCCCTGTGTTCACCTGTGTTCACCTGTGTTTACCTGTGTTTAAACATGTGTTTACCTGTGTTCACCTGTGTTTAAACATATGTTCACCTGTGTTTACCTGTGTTTAAACATGTGTTCACCTGTGTTTACCTGTGTTCACTTGTGTTCACCTGTGTTTACCTGTGTTCACTTGTGTTCACCTGTGTTTACCTGTGTTCACTTGTGTTCACCTGTGTTTACCTGTGTTCACCTGTGTTTACCTGTGTTCACCTGTGTTTAAACATGTGTTTACCTGTGTTTAAACATGTGTTTACCTGTGTTTAAACATGTGTTCAGCTGTGTTTAAACATGTGTTTACCTGTGTTTAAACATGTGTTTACCTGTGTTTACCTGTGTTTAAACATATGTTCACCTGTGTTTACCTGTGTTCACCTGTGTTCACCTGTGTTTACCTGTGTTCACTTGTGTTCACCTGTGTTTACCTGTGTTCACTTGTGGTCACCTGTGTTTACCTGTGTTCACCTGTGTTTACCTGTGTTCACCTGTGTTTAAACATGTGTTCAGCTGTGTTTACCTGTGTTCACCTGTGTTTACCTGTGTTTACCTGTGTTCACCTGTGTTCACCTGTGTTTACCTGTGTTTAAACATGTGTTTACCTGTGTTTAAACATGTGTTCAGCTGTGTTTACCTGTGTTCACCTGTGTTCACCTGTGTTCACCTGTGTTTAAACATGTGTTTACCTGTGTTCACCTGTGTTCACCTGTGTTCACCTGTGTTTAAACATGTGTTTACCTGTGTTCACCTGTGTTCACCTGTGTTTAAACATGTGTTTACCTGTGTTTAAACATGTGTTTACCTGTGTTTACCTGTGTTCACATGTGTTTACCTGTGTTTAAACATGTGTTTACCTGTGTTTACCTGTGTTTAAACATATGTTCACCTGTGTTTACCTGTGTTCACCTGTGTTCACCTGTGTTTACCTGTGTTCACTTGTGTTCACCTGTGTTTACCTGTGTTTACCTGTGTTTACCTGTGTTCACCTGTGTTTACCTGTGTTCACCTGTGTTTACCTCTGTTCACCTGTGTTTAAACATGTGTTTACCTGTGTTCACCTGTGTTTACCTGTGTTTAAACATGTGTTTACCTGTGTTTAAACATGTGTTCAGCTGTGTTTACCTGTGTTTAAACATGTGTTTACCTGTGTTTAAACATGTGTTTACCTGTGTTCACCTGTGTTCACCTGTGTTTACCTGTGTTTAAACGTGTGTTTACCTGTGTTTACCTGTGTTTACCTGTGTTCACCTGTGTTCACCTGTGTTCACCTGTGTTTAAACATGTGTTCACCTGTGTTTAAACATGCGTTCACCTGTGTTCACCTGTGTTTAAACATGTGTTCACCTGTGTTTACCTGTGTTTACCTGTGTTCACCTGTGTTCACCTGTGTTCACCTGTGTTTACCTGTGTTCACCTGTGTTTAAACATGTGTTCACCTGTGTTCACCTGTGTTCACCTGTGTTTATCTGTGTTCACCTGTGTTTACCTGTGTTCACCTGTGTTTAAACATGTGTTCACCTGTGTTCACCTGTGTTTAAACATGTGTTCACCTGTGTTCACCTGTGTTCACCTGTGTTTACCTGTGTTCACCTGTGTTTAAACATGTGTTCACCTGTGTTCACCTGTGTTTAAACATGTGTTCACCTGTGTTTATCTGTGTTTACCTGTGTTTACCTGTGTTCACCTGTGTTCACCTGTGTTTATCTGTGTTTAAACATGTGTTCACCTGTGTTTATCTGTGTTTACCTGTGTTTACCTGTGTTCACCTGTGTTCACCTGTGTTTAAACATGTGTTCACCTGTGTTCACCTGTGTTCACCTGTGTTTAAACATGTGTTCACCTGTGTTCACCTGTGTTTAAACATGTGTTCACCTGTGTTCACCTGTGTTCACCTGTGTTTACCTGTGTTCACCTGTGTTTAAACATGTGTTCACCTGTGTTCACCTGTGTTCACCTGTGTTTAAACATGTGTTCACCTGTTGCCTGCTTCCTGCCTCTTCACCATCTGCCTACATGGTCTTTTACTCCATTTAAAAACTGCACCAGCCTGCAGTTTATTTTACAAGGCAGCTAATTCTACTGAACAGAAAAGTTCCAGCTCTTTTCCAACTATAAAGGGATTTGCCATTTTCTAATTCCGGGATGAAAGAACAGAAATACGAGCTGTCAACAAGAGATATTTCATAATAAAACTCTGACCAACAAACCGAACCTCGCTTCTTTCTGATGAAAGAGAATATTTGGCCAAAGACCGGTTTCATGAAGCCATGTTCTTCCAACAGGCTACAGTATCTCTCGCTGCCACTTGGGAGCTGCTGCATTTTAAGCTGCAATGTGTAATTTATAGAAACTGAAGATAACACTTGAACAGCTTCGTGTGTGTGTGTGTGTGTGTGTGTGTGTGTGTGTGTGAGTGTGTGTGTGTGTGTGTGTGTGTGTGTGTGTGTGTGTGTGTGTGTGTGTGTGTGTGTGTCACAGAGAGCACTTTCAGTTGCATCATGTTGTTTCCTGCGTTGCATCATTTACTCACTTAGGTTGTGTTAAACCAGAAGCGGAGCCGTGCTGCGTTCGCTGGCGTCCTGAGAGACGGACGCTACAAATCCTGTGATCAGTCGTGACGGAGGAGTCGAGGTAGAGTGGAGATAGTTTGTATTGGTGGGGGGGGGGGGGGCACCTGATAACTTCTGATCCGTGTCTGTGTTTATTGGTAAAGTGTAAAGTCCCCGGACCTTTAACGTGAGTCTGTCCTGATCCCGAAGCAGCGCTGGGACATCGCTAAAAATCTAACGTGGAAGAAAACCTGAATCGATGATGTTGCGTCTCTTCACCGATGCCGAGTCGTCCACATCGCGATGCAACGAGAAGACGATTCCTGTCCCACCTCGAGTTTTCATTAAGGAAACTTCTGCATTTAAATTGTGATCATGAACTCACCTAATTGGTTACTGCCCTCGCTGGCCTGTTGGCGTCCTTGAAACTTGCACCACACATAATCTGTCTGTGACATTCAAAGTTACGATGGTAATTATTCAGTCCATCACGACTTTATGTCCTAATAAAGAAAATTTTAACTGCAGGAAAAACTGACACAGAAAACAGGACAAACGTTTAAAAGCACATAAACATGTAGAAACAATATAAAGACACAGGTACACTCCATCTTTATATCTTTATGTCTAAATGTGTTAATCATTGTTCCTGAAGTGTGGAATGAAGCTTCTGTTAATCTCAAGGTCTGATCACAACACATCTGGATAAATAACTGAGACCATCAAGTACTGAAGCTCGATTAAAACCCTCTGAAAACAGATCCTGACACACAACTACTGACAGAAACACGTCAAGTCTGAGGCATTCGCAGTTTTCTCTGAACATACACTGAACGATATGATGTCTGAGACGCTTGACTCAGCTGCGTCCTGCGTCCTGCGTCCTGTGTCCAGGGGAAGTGTAGGAATGAGGCGAGGATCACGCGGCTGTATTAAGAATCCAAAACAAACCGAGTGGACGGAGACTTGTCCACTTCGACCTGCTGTTTCATGTTCTGCTGCTTCACAGGAAACCAAGTCGAGACGAGTGAGAACGAACTCTGAGAGTCTCCCGATGTCTGAACAAGATGAAGCAGAGAGAAAATCTGTCAAACAGACGAGAACTAAGTCCGTCACAGATGTGGAGCGGAGAAAGACTGAAGAACCTCCTCCTCAGTCACTCAGCTCCTCGAAGCCCGGAGAGAAAACTGGCTCCACCTCATTCTGCTGGTTTGACAAAACATCCGATCAAATTTCAACGTAGATGGAAACATGTAATAAAAGGTTTGTGTTGATCAACAGGCTCATTGGATTCTTGTCCTTCTCAGAGGCAGGTTTTCAAACTGACTGATCTGCCATGGCAGCGGGATCCAGTCACACAGGTGGGATTCACAGGAAGTCTCCATAATTTCACTGGAATTTCTTCCCGTGAGACTTGAAGAGAACATT
>NC_047155.1:730349-732849 GCF_009819705.1 Hippoglossus hippoglossus
AAGAACGGCGAAGACACAAAACCTCAATTCCACCGGAGCCAAACCTTGTTTAGTTCAGCGAAGCCCTTTGGTAACGGAGGAGATGAAAGCACGGGGGAGATAAAGACGGGTGAGGAGCGGGGGGGGGGGGGGGGAGACAGGAGAGGGCAGGGGTAAAATACTACCATTCTTTATACTGTGTGCGGTGGAAAGGATAACTGAGGTAAGGGCGAGACAATTTGATGGATAGACGAATTGAAGAGCGCAGAGACGTGTCCGGGGAGGGGAGGGGGGGAGGAGAGGTGAAGTGAGGTGAGAGGAGGAGGAGGAGGAGGAGGGAAGGAGGAGAAGAGGAACGACAGGCGAGATGAGATATGAGTCAAGGAGGTGAGGTCAAAGGAGGAAGGTGAAGGAAACCAGCAGCAGTGACTAATGACATCCACTGAGGTTCTTCTCTAATGTCCACAGCCCTTTGTCAAACCAACACTTTACCTCTGAAACGATGTGTAAACTGGTCAGGTCTCAAAGTGGTGGAGCTTCAGTGGAACTCAATAAGAGGGATGACAGGTCAACACGTCACCCCGCCCAAACCGTGTCCTGAGACCAGGGTGGACTGAGGAGGAAGAGGAAGAGGAAGAGGAAGAGGAAGAGGAAGACTGTGTCTGAAGTCACCAACTCATTCACTAACCCCTACTTTACTATATAATTACTTCTGTATAGATTATGTCGTACAACTATGTCGGTCGGTGAATTAGAAATCTTTATTTTCCTCTTTAGTATTTTGACCTTTAGGTGAAAACACATCGATGGACCATGTTTTAATGTGAAACTTTTTACTAGTGAAGCTGAGAATGTGAGATCAATGGACGGGTAGAGGAGAACGTCTCTTCTATCAGTGGTACAACCGGGTACTGAGACACACTTCTCCTCTGATTCCTCTCGTACTTCTACCAACAAACTCTAACCACCTTCTGAAAACACATGTAGCCTAACGGGGCGTCTTCACATTGTGGTGAGATGTGTTCAGACTGGAGATCATGAAAGGACAGAGGAAAGACAACAAGACAACAGTGTTGAAAAGCAGAAGAGATAAGATACATGCAGGAGGACAGACACATGCAGGAGGACAGACACATGCAGGAGGACAGACACATGCAGGAGGACAGACACATGCAGGAGGACAGACACATGCAGGAGGACGGACACATGCAGGAGGACGGACACATGCAGGAGGACAGACACATGCAGGAGGACAGACACATGCAGGAGGACGGACACATGCAGGAGGACAGACACATGCAGGAGGACAGACACATGCAGGAGGATAGACACATGCAGGAGGACGGACACATGCAGGAGGACAGACACATGCAGGAGGACAGACACATGCAGGAGGACAGACACATGCAGGAGGACAGACACATGCAGGAGGATAGACACATGCAGGAGGACAGACCACCAAAAGATGAATGAGCTCAGATGACGTGATGGATTAATGGATACAGGGAGGTGAGAGAGGACAGGTAGACAAGGACGCTGGAGAAGATCAGATGGAGAAGACAAGTGCAGGCCACACACACACACACACACACACAAACACACACACACACACACACACACACACACACACACACACACACACACACACACACACACACACACACATTCAAACACCCACTCGCACTCAAACAAAGGGAGGCCGTAGAGCTGTTGACCTTTTAACTTGACTTCCACTGTGATACGAATGCTCGGCGAGCCGCTGAGTGAAAGAAGGCCTTTTCAGAGGAGCAGCTTGAGACATCGGTGGGATGTCTGTGTTCGATATGTGCCTGCAGGGGTTGACCTTTCCCTAATGGGCTGCGATGCTAATGCAGCGACAGCGCGTACTTGAATACTGCGCAGCTGTTAGAAGTTCAGCGTTGCTAAAAGCGAGGCGGAGGATGAAGAGAACTTCGAACACCACCTCGCTTTTGTTTCTTTATATATTTATTCTCATATTTCTTCTGTGTTTGTCCTTTGCTGCTTTGTCGTGGGAATATTCTTCTGTGTGTGTGTGTGTGTGTGTGTGTGTGTGTGTGTGTGTGTGTGTGTGTGTGTGTGTGTGTGTGTGTGTGAGAATATTTCCAGGCACCTGCAGCCACAATCAACACAACATGACACCAGAACATATCAAAAGGAAACTTTAAACTGCTGCTGACCCTGAATCCTGATCTCATGTCCAACGCCGACCTTCTTCCAACTTTGACCTTTAATCCGGTTTGTACACCCGGCTGGACGTGAAGGATCTTCCTTATCTCCCCACTCTCCTCAGGACTCATCTTCCTTCTGTAAGGACACACACACACACACACACACACACACACACACACACACACACACACACACATATCATAATCATAATCATAATACCATCCAACCATAGCTTGCTTTTAGGTTTTCATTAGGACTGATACAACAAGACAAAGGTGGTCTGAGCTGTTTTTCACTGCTGTGATTGGCTGAAAGGCCTGAATGAATCCAA
>NC_047155.1:737849-753890 GCF_009819705.1 Hippoglossus hippoglossus
ACAGACGCTTCACTGACGCTTCACTGACGCTTCACAGACGCTTCACAGACGCTTCACAGACGCTTCACTGACGCTTCACTGACGCTTCACAGGACGCTTCACAGACGCTTCACTGGACGCTTCACTGACGCTCACTGACGCTTCACAGACGCTTCACAGACGCTTCACTGACGCTTCACAGACGCTTCACAGACGCTTCACAGACGCTTCACAGACGCTTCACTGACGCTTCACTGACGCTTCACTGACGCTTCACAGACGCTTCACTGACGCTTCACAGACGCTTCACTGACGCTTCACTGACGCTTCACAGACGCTTCACAGACGCTTCACTGACCCTTCACAGACGCTTCACAGACGCTTCACTGACGCTTCACAGACGCTTCACAGACGCTTCACAGACGCTTCACTGACGCTTCACAGACGCTTCACTGACGCTTCACTGACGCTTCACAGACGCTTCACTGACGCTTCACTGACGCTTCACTGACGCTTCACTGACGCTTCACAGACGCTTCACTGACGCTTCACAGACGCTTCACAGACGCTTCACTGACGCTTCACTGACGCTTCACAGACGCTTCACTGACGCTTCACAGCCGCTTCACAGACGCTTCACTGACGCTTCACAGACGCTTCACAGACGCTTCACAGACGCTTCACTGACGCTTCACTGACGCTTCACTGATGCTTCACAGACGCTTCACTGACGCTTCACTGACGCTTCACAGACGCTTCACAGACGCTTCACTGACGCTTCACAGACGCTTCACAGACGCTTCACTGACGCTTCACTGACGCTTCACAGACGCTTCACTGACGCTTCACAGACGCTTCACTGACGCTTCACAGACGCTTCACAGACGCTTCACAGACGCTTCACTGACGCTTCACAGACGCTTCACTGACGCTTCACAGACGCTTCACTGACGCTTCACAGACGCTTCACTGACGCTTCACTGACGCTTCACAGACGCTTCACTGACGCTTCACAGACGCTTCACTGACGCTTCACAGACGCTTCACTGACGCTTCACAGACGCTTCACTGACGCTTCACAGACGCTTCACAGACGCTTCACTGACGCTTCACAGACGCTTCACAGACGCTTCACTGACGCTTCACAGACGCTTCACTGACGCTTCACAGACGCTTCACTGACGCTTCACAGACGCTTCACTGACGCTTCACAGACGCTTCACTGACGCTTCACAGACGCTTCACAGACGCTTCACAGACGCTTCACTGACGCTTTCACTGACGCTTCACAGACGCTTCACTGACGCTTCACAGACGCTTTCACTGACGCTTCACAGACGCTTCACAGACGCCTTCACAGACGCTTCACAGACGCTTCACTGACGCTTCACAGACGCTTCACAGACGCTTTCACTGACGCTTCACAGACGCTTCACAGGACGCTTCACAGACGCTTCACAGACGCTTCACTGACGCTTCACTGACGCTACACAGACGCTTCACTGACGCTTCACAGACGCTCACTGACGCTTCACAGACGCTTCACTGACGCTTCACAGACGCTTCACTGACGCTTCACAGACGCTTCACAGACGCTTCACAGACGCTTCACAGACGCTTCACTGACGCTTCACAGACGCTTCACAGACGCTTCACTGACGCTTCACTGACGCTTCACAGACGCTTCACTGACGCTTCACAGACGCTTCACTGACGCTTCACAGACGCTTCACAGACGCTTCACTGCCGCTTCACAGACCCTTCACAGACGCTTCACAGACGCTTCACTGACGCTTCACTGACGCTTCACAGACTTTTCATATCCATCCCAGAACCAGACACTGGCCATTTAGATTTTCAGAAGGATTTGATAGACAACCAACACAAATACACAAAGACACACATGAAAGCTGAAGAACTCCAAAGCTTTGTCCCACGGGGACGACACACGATGTCACTTCTTGTTTCTCTGTGACTCTTTGTGCTGCTGTTAGAAAACATCTTTGACGTCTTTATTAATCTTACGTGATTCTGCATGTTTTCTATTTCCTGTCAGTCTGAGAACATAAGGAATCGGTTTCTCTCTCCGTCTGAACGTCGTTGTGAATGAACCAAAGATCAACATGACATCTTAATTTCCCCGGTGTGTTTCCTTCCATCTCTTTCATCTCCTGTTCCTCTCGTCCTCTCTTTTTTCTTTAAGTATCCCCGACTGTTGGTCCATCTTCATCTTTTCCCGTCCTCCTCTCTCGTGATTTGTCTCAATCGTCTCAGCCGGTGTCTCTCACTCTGTCCCTCCCTGGTGTATTGAACTATAGCTCACAGTCTATTGAATATAAAACCACCGGCCGGGTGTTAATACTGTTTTTTATTTCTAAATGTCAGACTGCTGCTCGACCTCATGTCAAGACAAATACCACTGAACCAAACTCGGGTATTTTCTACTTCTCAGTCATCACGTGACCGAAAGTATGTGGACACCTGAACAAAGAAAGAGGACCAGTCAAAACGTTTATCGTGAAAAGGTTTATTTATTTTGTCTGTCCACATATGCGTCCTGTACGTTGGTATACATCCACTAGAGGGCAGCGCAGAGTCGAGACCTTTAGATGACGTTAAACAAGTTGACGGGGGAGGAGCTTGTGATAAGTAACATCGTGTAGTTTCTTATCAACTCACTCACTTGAACTATTGGCCACACTGCCCCCCCCCATGTTTGCTGTTGGTACTGCTCTGTTTCGCCTGTTTAATCCGTAGCTTCCAGAAGACGCGCACGAATACGGACGATATTAACACTTCTTTTCCTTCTGGAAAGGTTTTTTTTCAACTGCAGTGACAAATCACTTCCAGGTTTCACTGTGATTTCTCTCCTGCTGCTGCCGTAGATATTAAACTCCTGAATAATAAATGAATTGTAAATCAGTAAAAACAACTTTTCTCCAGACGTTCACTGTAAAACTTTGTTGTTTCTGTGTCACTCTGAACGTTTGACCTCGTTTCTGCACTTGATGACCTTGAAACTGAAAATGATGCAACTTCCACAACACATTGTTTTCTTTTACTTTTTTATGAAATACTTGAAATCATTACAGCGAAAGTAGCTGCTACGTGTATTTACATTTAAATATCACTGGAGGATAATAAACTAGATTTAAACATAAAATCATATTTTTAACAAGCAGCAGATGACTGAGATTTAAGTGTCTGTATTTTAAAACTCTGGTCACAGAAGGTTTTATTTGATTTTGGTAGAAATACACCAGTGTCATTAAATCATATGAACAGTATATTGGTTTGTTACTGGAGCAGATCTTAACTGGTAGACACTGAAATTCTGAATGGTCCTTATTGTGAAAAACAACCAACAATGTAATGTTATATATATATTTCTATTTATTTCTAATGAGTGATAGAGACGCGTCGACGGCTTCTTCCTTCAGCGAGGAGCCACAGCCGAGTGAGAACCGACACTGACACGTGTTTCTCTTACATCGAGAACCATTTACCAAACGAGAACCTGAGAGGAAACAAACAGCGTAACTTCAGGACTAATTAACAACCTGGACGCCGCCGTGTAATTACATGTCAACCAATGAGATGGATCCACGGCTCCAACGCAGACAGGAATAACAAGAGAAGGACATCAGCTCCGAACTGCTGCAGTAATAACAGCCACAATAAAAGTAATGACCGTGAGTTTAATTACAACCCTGTAAAATCACCTGTACAATTATGTCCTACATTGCGTTTCATGCTTCGTGGTCACACTGAGCCCAGCGACCTGCGACAGGGCGGCCGCGTCCAACAAGAGCACGTGACGTCACCAGAGCCGAGAGGAGGCCGGCGCTCACGTGCTGGAGGAAAGTGACCAAGAGGTGTTTGTGTGACAGCAGCTCTGTGGCCTGTGGGGTCAGAGCTGCAGGAGACCCTGTGAACGGGTTCGAGTTCGAGCTGTGTTCCATTTGAACGTGTTCCCTAACCCGCAGGTTAATGAGGGGACAGACCCGGGGCCGGCACGCGGGGACGAATCTCAAGGACGTTGTCAAAGTTACTTCCTGACACCCCCCCCACCCAGACACCTGCCTGGACACACACCGACAAACAGGATGTGAGGTCACAGCATGATGTATATCGCCATGCCAACCCTCAATGGGTGGGACTCTGGAAATCATAGTCGATAATAAATCTCTCCCCAGTTGATCATCTGTTAGTGTGTGAGTGTGTGTGTGTGTGTGTGTGTGTGTGTGTGTGTGTGTGTGTGTGTGTGTGTGTGTGTGTGTGTGCGTGCGTGTGCGTGTGTGTGTGTGTGTGTGTGTGTTTGTGTGTGTGTGTGTGTGTGTGTGTGCGTGTGCGTGTGTGTGTGTGTGTGTGTGTGTGTTTGTGTGTACATAACAAAGTGCATCCATGTTTTCCATTGAGAATCTGTGTTTCTGTGTATAAGTGTGTTTATAAGAATAAAGACAAAGAACATTGCAAAGCCACACACACACTCACACACCCTCACACACACAGACACACTCTCACACTGTGTGACTCTATTACAGTACAGTAGTATCTTTGACTTCCACAGATGTCAACCCACCAGATTGCATCAGAAGCCGGAGACGCTGCTGCGTCGTCACGGTGATGCCGGTCGTCAGATAACACAATAATCAATAAGCTGTTTCTTTCACTGTCCAAGGAACTGAGATACAAAAGAAGAAAACATAACAGGATTTCTCCGTCACACGACAAAGACCGACTGCTTCTTCTGTTCCCTGACGTCCAGGTTGTGCAGCTCACAGAGACACAGAGACATCCATGAGATATTAAATGTATTTCAGTCATGAAATACATTTAATATAAGGGGTAGAAACAATGATAGAGATGTTCGATAAGATTATCACATTTCGATTTGAGGATGACAAATGATTTCCTTGTGCTTGTTCTTGAATCTTGAGGTTTTGATCTGACGTTGAATAAAACATGAGACGAGTAAGTTTGACCTTGTCAGTGTGAAAATGACAGAATGAATTATTGTTGATGTTGTTAACGTGATAATATTCTGTGTGTTTACTGTAATAATTGTCAGGTGACCTCGGTCTATATGAAATGTTCCTCCAGGAAGCAGAGGAGGATTTCTTATTGTGTATGTGCTGAATGGTGAAGAGTCCGTGGCCTTCAGATGAAGTGGAGTTAATAATTGATGGACCTTAGTGTGGTGGAGGTGGGGGGGGGTTATTCAGCATATTTATCTAGGTCAGTCCTGACGGCACTTTTCAAAATACGCTGCAATGTTTATACCGAGGAGGAGGAGGAGGAGGAGGAGGAGGAGGCGTTTCTTTATCCCTCCTCAATTTAGGTCACAAGTTAAAATTCAGACTGTTGTTTTTTCCCTTTGATAAATTACGATGTTGATCTTAATTTAGATTCGTTCGATCCATATTGATACATTTTCATTTTAAATCACACGTCACATGTCCATTCACCTACACTGGTCATGTGGCGTAAACAGGAAGTAGATTGTCTCTGTAGTTGGTTGCTTAGTAACAGAAGATACTGTAAAGTCGGAGCAGGGATTTCTTTTCTCTGAGCGCCGACGAGGTGGAACTGTTCCTGACAGGAAGTGTTAGCGACGCTTTGTGTTCACCGCTGGTCGTCGAGTCACGTGACTGATGAGAACCAATCAGGAGGAGAACGTCTGCGTCATCGTTTACTAAAGTCTCTGATTCAGAGGCTGGAAACTCCGCCCATCTCCACCACCTGCACCGAAGACAGAAACCATGACACAAGGCCGAGCAGCAGCAGCAGAGGATGATGGGATGTGGTTCCGTGTGGAGAGGACGATGTGGAGAACTTCTCCCAGAGATGAGTTTTCAGTCCACATCACACGATCTGTCGTCATGGTGACCGCATCATCACATCCCATTCACTCAGTTCAACATGGAGAGTGTTGGTTCGTCTCTGTGATGTCATTTACTTCAATTCAGGTGTGACACTGCTGTGTGTGTGTCTGTGTGTATGTGTGTTTCTTTCTGTGTGTTTATTGGAATAATATCATTGATTGGAGTTTCATGCTGGAGGTTTTTATTTTGCTTTTTATTTCTGATGAAAAATAATAATTGGTTATTGCACATTAGCAAACAGGAGTGAAGACAGACGGTGGCGTGCAGTGACACACACACACACACAGCGTGGATCCCAGGTGTGTGTGTGTGGCAGTGCGCGGTGATGTTCCACCTCAGCTGTGATCTCCACAGCAGATCCCAGCTGACGACGCTCTGCTCTCACACCTCCGTCCTGCATTATTCATGGAGAAGCACAGAATATGAAGGTGTGGGCCGATGGAGGGAAAAGACGTCCCGCACACCGAGGGGTTGTTCCCATCGGGCTGCTCGACGGGGGGGGGGGGGGGGGCAGGATGATGGGGAGATCAACGATCTACAGCCAAAGGACGGAAGCTGAGGACTGTTCTGCTTTCGCCTCAGACAACAGTAAAAAAAAGGCTTTTATGTGAAGTTTAAAATGTCAGATAACTTGATAATTTGTGGTTTAAAAAGCCCAAATTACAAATGTCCCGTCACATCAGTTTCCGTGCTCAGTGACACTGATCTTTTATTCCCTGATAAAGATTTATACATGATTTAATAAGGTCAGGACAAGCTGCTGTTCACAATGTGAATGCACAATCACTTCTCTGAACCTTTTACCACATCAATACAATTCTCAGCTTTGGCACGGAAATCGTTTTTTTATGCTTTGTACAATTTACACAAAGAAGAAGAAAAAAGTGCATATTTTGCCACTTGATAAATAAACTGAATTAAATGTGTCTGAGGATCAACCCCCCGTGACGTCACTCATCGGTTCGTCCAACGCCATCTTGGTTTTATACCATCCTGTTCACTGAGCTGGTAATATTATTTCAATCAGGAGAGACTTGATTCACAAGTTAACGATGTTTATTTGACAAATGCACAGAAGCAAAGTGAATGTTTACAGGAGTACAGGAGTACCCCCCCGGTGTGATGTCATCAGGATTAGAAGGGGGTGGAGCAGAGCGTCGAACAGGAGTACCCCCCCGGTGTGATGTCATCAGGATTAGAAGGGGGTGGAGCAGAGCGTCGAACAGGAGTACCCCCCCGGTGTGATGTCATCAGGATTAGAAGGGGGTGGAGCAGAGCGTCGAACAGGAGTACCCCCCCGGTGTGATGTCATCAGGATTAGAAGGGGGTGGAGCAGAGTGTCGAACAGGAGTACCCCCCCGGGGTCTAGACCCTGGTGGTGGTTCATCAGTCAATCGATTGTTTGGATGGCCCATATTCCTGAGAATTGTCCTATTGGACTTCGCTAAGTGTGACATCCTCTGCCCTCAACCCTCAACAAGAGTAAGGAAAAACTACAAAAACCTTTTTGACAGGAAAAACGTAGAAACCTCAGGAAGAGCCGCAAGCGAGGGATTCTGCATACGATCTGTTGAGGTCGGGATCCGGGAGAGGAGATGATATTCTGCTGGAGACTGGAGGAGATCGGGGTGGAGGAGGAGGAGATGATATTCTGCTGGAGACTGGAGGAGATCGGGGGGGAGGAGGAGGAGATGATATTCTGCTGGAGACTGGAGGAGATCGGGGTGGAGGAGGAGGAGATGATATTCTGCTGGAGACTGGAGGAGATCGGGGTGGAGGAGGAGATGATATTCTGCTGGAGACTGGAGGAGATCGGGTGGAGGAGAGGAGATGATATTCTGCTGGAGACTGGAGGAGATCGGGGTGGAGGAGAGGTGATGATATTCTGCTGGAGACTGGAGGAGATCGGGTGGAGGAGAGGAGATGATATTCTGCTGGAGACTGGAGGAGATCGGGTGGAGGAGAGGAGATGATATTCTGCTGGAGACTGGAGGAGATCGGGGGGGAGGAGGAGGAGATGATATTCTGCTGGAGACTGGAGGAGATCGGGGGGGAGGAGGAGGAGATGATATTCTGCTGGAGACTGGAGGAGATCGGGGTGGAGGAGGAGGAGATGATATTCTGCTGGAGACTGGAGGAGATCGGGGGGGAGGAGGAGGAGATGATATTCTGCTGGAGACTGGAGGAGATCGGGGTGGAGGAGGAGGAGATGATATTCTGCTGGAGACTGGAGGAGATCGGGGTGGAGGAGGAGATGATATTCTGCTGGAGACTGGAGGAGATCGGGTGGAGGAGAGGAGATGATATTCTGCTGGAGACTGGAGGAGATCGGGGTGGAGGAGAGGTGATGATATTCTGCTGGAGACTGGAGGAGATCGGGTGGAGGAGAGGAGATGATATTCTGCTGGAGACTGGAGGAGATCGGGTGGAGGAGAGGAGATGATATTCTGCTGGAGACTGGAGGAGATCGGGGGGGAGGAGGAGGAGATGATATTCTGCTGGAGACTGGAGGAGATCGGGGGGGAGGAGGAGGAGATGATATTCTGCTGGAGACTGGAGGAGATCGGGGTGGAGGAGGAGGAGATGATATTCTGCTGGAGACTGGAGGAGATCGGGGTGGAGGAGGAGATGCTATTCTGCTGGAGACTGGAGGAGATCGGGTGGAGGAGAGGAGATGATATTCTGCTGGAGACTGGAGGAGATCGGGTGGAGGAGAGGAGATGATATTCTGCTGGAGACTGGAGGAGATCGGGAGGAGGAGAGGTGATGATATTCTGCTGGAGACTGGAGGAGATCGGGGTGGAGGAGGAGATGCTATTCTGCTGGAGACTGGAGGAGATCGGGTGGAGGAGAGGAGATGATATTCTGCTGGAGACTGGAGGAGATCGGGTGGAGGAGAGGAGATGATATTCTGCTGGAGACTGGAGGAGATCGGGGGGGAGGAGGAGGAGATGATATTCTGCTGGAGACTGGAGGAGATCGGGGTGGAGGAGGAGGAGATGATATTCTGCTGGAGACTGGAGGAGATCGGGTGGGAGGAGGAGGAGATGATATTCTGCTGGAGACTGGAGGAGATCGGGTGGAGGAGAGGTGATGATATTCTGCTGGAGACTGGAGGAGATCGGGGTGGAGGAGAGGTGATGATATTCTGCTGGAGACTGGAGGAGATCGGGGTGGAGGAGGAGGAGATGATATTCTGCTGGAGACTGGAGGAGATCGGGGTGGAGGAGGAGGAGATGATATTCTGCTGGAGACTGGAGGAGATCGGGGGGGAGGAGGAGGAGATGATATTCTGCTGGAGACTGGAGGAGATCGGGGTGGAGGAGGAGGAGATGATATTCTGCTGGAGACTGGAGGAGATCGGGGTGGAGGAGGAGATGATATTCTGCTGGAGACTGGAGGAGATCGGGTGGAGGAGGAGATGATATTCTGCTGGAGACTGGAGGAGATCGGGGTGGAGGAGGAGATGCTATTCTGCTGGAGACTGGAGGAGATCGGGTGGAGGAGAGGAGATGATATTCTGCTGGAGACTGGAGGAGATCGGGTGGAGGAGAGGAGATGATATTCTGCTGGAGACTGGAGGAGATCGGGGGGGAGGAGGAGGAGAAGGGATTTTTAAAGTTTGAGAGCTGCTGATTGGCTGAAAGAGACCGCGGCAGACCTGATTGGACATTTAGGAACGCCCACGATCAGCTGATCAGTATGCAGGTTAAGTCTTCCTGACTGAACTTACGCTTAAGCTTCATTACTATATAAATATTATTAGATCATATATCCTGAGCCAAATGTTTAATATTTATTCAATAGCAATTTTTGGTTGTGTGGTTTATGTTTATGTTCAAATGACTGAATATTCTTTAGAAATAAGTGAATTATCTTTGAAAGGTTGTAAAGGCTCTAATATTATCATTATGTCAGTGGTTTAAAATGGTTTCACAATAATATCCTTTATCGCAATAATTCCTGGGACAAAATATCATCCAACAAAACAATCAGCTGATCCATGAACACATAGTGAGGACAGCCGCTGTACCACCCGTCCACAGGCTCCACAACATCAGGACCAACAGAGCTGGTTCTGCCTCCTCCTGTATAACAGAGCCATGACCCCCCCCCCCCCCCGCCCTCCCTGTTACTCTCCTGCCTGTGATTCCTCGAGTCACCAGACGACCGTTTCACCCACGTGTAGAACATCAGCTGAGAGCAGAGGGGTGGACGTCTGTGCTCGTTGTGTGTTTGTGTGTTTTGAGATAAGAGTGTTGTTCTTCACCTCCATCCACTTGTTGTTCTTCACCTCCATCCACTTGTTGTTCTTCACCTCCATCCACTTGTTGTTCTTCACCTCCATCCACTTGTTGTTCTTCACCTCCATCCACTTGTTGTTCTTCACCTCCATCCACTTGTTGTTCTTCACCTCCATCCACCTGTTGTTCTTCACCTCCATCCACTTGTTGTTCTTCACCTCCATCCACTTGTTGTTCTTCACCTCCATCCACTTGTTGTTCTTCACCTCCATCCACTTGTTGTTCTTCACCTCCATCCACTTGTTGTTCTTCACCTCCATCCACCTGTTGTTCTTCACCTCCATCCACTTGTTGTTCTTCACCTCCTTCCACCTGTTGTTCTTCACCTCCATCCACTTGTTTGTCTGTTTGTCAGCAGAAGGAATAAAAACTACTGAACCGATTTTATTGGGGTTTGGTGGAAGGATGAGACCTGAACCGAGGAAGAACTCTATATTATATATACATTATAATATGTATTACTATATTCACTCATAGAAAGGGTTTGATTCTGTAACATTGGGAGACAGGATGTAAGCCCTGGCTGAGGGAGGCGCTCTCTGCTTCTTCTTCTCGTTACATCGACGTACAATCAGGCAGAGAAACGATTTCTTTGTTTTAATGTGAATGAAAGTGTTGAACTCAAGCTGCTGCAGGACTTGATGAAAAACATCTCATCAGCAACATTAACGTGAGTCCCCGGTTCAGCTTGAAGCACATTAAAGGGTCAGTGTGTGTGTGTGTGTGTGCGTGTGTGTGTGTGTGTGTGTGTGTGTGTGTGTGTGTGTGTGTGTGTGTGTGTGTGTGTGTGTGTGTGTGTGTGTGTGTGTGTATATACTGCAGTGTTCCAGTATATACATACATATATATGTGTCAGTGTATAAGCAGCCGCTGCAGCACTCAGGTGTCTTTCACGCCGCTCGTCTCTTTGAATATTTCCCAGCAGATGCAGAGAAATGGCCTCCAGACTCTTCACAACACACATCGCACTCTTTGCTCCGCTTGGAAACGGAGGCGAGCGTCGTGTGTGTGACGGGAATGTGTTGAGCTTATTAATTCCCCCGGCTATCTGGGGCATTGCAGGAGTGTTTTATGTGTTCTATACCTTTTCAACCGGTGTGTGTGTGTGTGTGTGTGTGTGTGTGTGTGTGTGTGTGTGTGTGTGTGTGTGTGTGTGTGTGTGTGTGTGTGTGTGTGTGTGTGTGTAGAGCCGGGATGGTTAAAGAGGATCTTCCGGTCGCCAGAAGCTTTCCAGTTCAATTGCATTATGTCCATCCCAGTGAGAGTGTCCTTGCCTGAGTCCCCCCGTCTCCACGAGCTGCAGGGGTGTCGCTCACAGTCGCAGCCGACCTCTGACCCCTCGACTCGCTGTGGGAAGCAACGAGCCTCTAATGCGGTTGCACGTGCGTCTGGTGTCGCTGCAGCACTTTAAAATATTGTAGCTACTGGCTGAGCTTCTCTCTCTTTTTGAATTAAAAGTTTACATGCTCATTTCAGAGCTGATTAGATTTCATGGCCGCCGGCTCCAGTGTGGCCACTTTAAGAAGATGCTGTAATTTCCACAGACGTCGGCTTCAAGCGGAGGTTTTCATGAGCGATGTGATGGTTTTTATCTCGTGTTTGACCAATGGAGACGTTTCTTAACCGAGCTCATTATTTTGGGGGATTTTTAATGTTGGTTTTTCTCTTTTTCTCATTTTATAACTTTATTAGTTGAAGTGTGTTTTTCCAGCGAGTCGTTGAACTGGCAGCCGAGCAGAGCGAGTAACTTCCTGGTCACGCTGATAAATTAGACTCAGTGTTAATGTTGCTGCTGTCTTGGGACGAGGCAGTGACTCAGCCATCGTCTCCTCAGTGGTATTTTGAGGAGACACACAGTTGGTACGAAATGATGACAATTCATTTGACCGTCATAGAAATATATTGATGTAAGTGGAGTTGTCACGATGCCAAAGTTCAGACTCAAGAACGATTCTCAATACCACGATAAAAAGGAAAAAGGTCAAACACACAAATGATCAGTGGAGTCGCCCTCTGCTGGTCAGAAAGGAAACAGCTCCCAAAAGTGAAACCAAACCCTCTCAATCGCCCCCTGGTGGCTGGCTTCCGCATAGGTCATTAACGCCTCTCTCCATGTTAGCAGATGGGACATGCTGACACTGACTCCTGATTGGTCGGGTGGGTGTATCTGTGGATCCTGAACTCCACGGCTCCGCTCTACGATCACTGCTGCACAGGCTCTGGTTCGTATCAGCAATATTTTGGCTTCATTTTTGTATAAAAGACGAATCAGTAGATGTGTCGGGAAGATGACATCACTTTTCTAGTCCCACCTACAGAGCTCTGATTGGTTTCTCCATCGTCAGTTAGAAGCACCAGACATGCGGGCAGTGATTCAGCCCGTCTGCTCTTATTGGCTCCAATTCGTGGAATTGATTTTTATCAATAAAATAACTCGTCGACTCTGCAGGATCTGATGCATCATGATAAACAGCTAAGAGCTGCTTTCAAGACGAGAAGAAAGGATGAGGGAGGATGTGTGGTAACGAGGGAGGGAGAGCGGATGTAGAGAGAGAGCAGGGAATGAAGGGGACTCGGTGATGAATCGGTGAGTGAGTGAGACGGTGAGACAGACGGTGGAGGACGGGGTGAACAGAAAGACGGCGCTGCCATCGTCTCCTCATTTAGCTCCCGACCCTCTGGCAGCTCCTCGCTGTGCGACGGCGTGTTTGTGCGCTCACGTCAGCGCCGGAGGTCCGTCCACGTCTCCTCTCGTCTTACTATCCTTCTGGGAGGAGTCTTATGTGGACCAACAGAGAGGCTGGTTCAAGTGGCCTCGTGTGTCCGTCTCTCCAGGCTGCTCAGGGTTAAAGTCATAATCCAGCACATTTGCATGTAGATGAATCAGTGGCGTTGCTCTCGACCTCTGACATCGTAGCTGTTGATCCCGCGACCTTCACGATGGAAAGATATTTTCTCAACACTGTCGGCAATTTTGTCATTTTTATTTCTGCACTAAATGTTAACGAGCACATCCGTCCTGTTCGAACTGCTCGTGTGTTGAGACCCAAACTGTGCAGCTGCTTCATTTCACATTCAAGAGGAAAAGAGCTGACAGATCTGTAGAAGAGATTTTTCATAATTATCGTTTGTAAATATTGTTTACATCATAAAATACACACGTGTTTGAGTTATATATATATATTAGTACGACTGACATTTGGAGTCTGAGTCCGTGAGGAAGTGATCGTGGAGTGGCGCCCCCTCCCTGCTTACCTACGTAAGCGACAGGATTTACAGTTTACAGTTTGCGTTTGTTGGATTCACTCCGGTGGGATGACGACTGTCCGCTGGCGCTTCCGACCAACGTCTCATCCTTTTTTCTCCATATCAGACTTTATTTAATCATTTTGTCACAGTTTGTTTTCCACCGTCTGCAGAGTAGCTAATTGAAACACGTCCTCAGCAGCATCGAGCGGCTCCAGTCTTCTGTTTTCATTCGTGGGAAATGACACGATGCACTTTGGTTTCACGTCCTCTACGCAGCGAACAGGTCAACACACTTCTAATGAGCACTCTGTCCTCCACCGGCCCAATGGACATCGTCTCAAACAACACAAGGTGTCATATGTTCATATTTGAGCTGTTTGCTCTGAACAGTTTATTTCTAGCTGATGTAGCGAAGCTGAAGTGAAACGACGTGTAGTCGCGATCCACTCGGCTCCTTCAGACGCTGCTGCTGTCACTTGTAAGACATTCAGTCTTAATCTGGTATTATTATGCTAATGAGTAACGAACATTCTAAGAGCAAATTGAAAGTGGAGAGTATTTCAACAACAAACAATTTAGCTCAGGGAAACGTTTGGTTCCTTCATGTTGTGAATTCCAGCTGTGATCAGTTCTCTGTGTTGACGACATTCAGACATGATCCTGATGTTCTGTGATCAGCTGTTTGTTATTGTCAGCTCCTCATTGGTTGACCTGATGTTCTTATAGAGAGAGATCTCAGTCAGGTACAGGTGCTCTGCAGTGTTTGTGTGTCTGTTACCGGCAGAGTAAAGAATCCCTGGTTTAATGTACTCTGGGACTTAGAGGTAACTTTATCACACATGCACGAGCACTATTTCAGGTTATTAGCTTGTAAAACCAATGATGTGGTGCTAGCATCAGATAACCTGTTGGTCTTGAGCCCCAGCTCTGACTTAGCTAACAAAGCTTTTAAAGCTAATGACGTGTGTTGCTAACGTTACACAAACCTTGGTCCTATCCACCAGCTCAGAATCCCAGTCTGTGTGGATCTGTGTTTCTGAGGTGGGAAAACCTCCAGACTATTCCACTCATGTGTCTTGTATCACATACCAAACACCATGTGGACGTTAACAGGGTCAAACTCTAGATTTCCATTGGAGGAGGATTGAGTGTGACCCATCAGTCGCACCTGGCACATGGTGAAGTGTGATGTCACCTGGACAACAGCTGGATTTTTTGCAGAAACCAGAATTTGACTTCAGTGAACTTGATTCATCCTCAAAACCCAGAGCGTCGCTCACAGCTCTGCAAATAGAGCCAGTGCAGTAAGGTCACTGATATTATTAGCAAGCCGCTGACATTTGGTTGCCATGACGAGAAACAGCAGCAGCTGAATCAACCACACGTTGGACAACAATGAAACATCACTAACCCTAACTAAAGAGCGTCGATCAAACGTGTTGCTGAACAAAGCTGTTGTTGCTGGAAGGCCGAGCAGGTTAGTTTCTCCTACATGAACTGTGCATGAGCAATAAATTACCTCTGCAGAGTAGCATGGGGGGGGGCAGATGTAGACGGGACTCACCAATCAGCTTGTGTGTTGTCTATTTGTTTTCTTACGTTGCAGAGAACGCTCAGGACAAAGAACAGTCCGAAGAACCGGATCCACTCACAGAGAACTATCAACCACTTTGTCTCCCACTTTTCTCCTCAGCTTCACAACGTGTTTTAACATCTTTTACTTCATTGTTCTGGTTTTGCAGCAACAATATTTGTGTTTGGGTTCAGATGCAGGAAGCAACGGTTTCCCTCAGGAGTTGGTGGAGAATAAAAACAGCTAGAAAGGAACCTTGGCTTCGACAGCAAGCCAACACAACAGAATTCAAAGGAACGCCGATGATGCCACGGATCTACTGGAAGTGGAAACTAGCAGCTGTCACCTTCACGGTAAATCTTTCAGAACCTCAGAACCTCGTTGTTGTGGTTCTGCTACAGTTCTAAATGTAGTTCAGCTCAAAGGTAGTTGAGTTGGTTAGGTTGAGTTAAGTTTGTGGTTTGGCCAGAGGGCCTTTGTTGTCGTGGTTACGATGATTAACACGTAGTAAAGGATTTGAAAAGGTCATGAGTTTTAACCAACTCCAGCTCCGATCGGCAGGTGAACATGTTAACAAGCTTTGGCAGGACAGCGACGTAACGGAGAGAGAGAACGAGGGTTCACGTCCGTATTGTGTAAAAGACGTACGTTCCTTCGCTCGGCCACTAGGAGTCGCTCAACAAGAACACAATAATAATAATAAAGGATTTGATCTGACACATATATCTAAGCTACCACTAGAGGTCGCCTAACAATGAATATATATCTTGATGAGGTGATGACATGTCCTCGTTCAGCGTGTGTCCAGATCTGTGAAGAGTAAATACACTTCACACATGAAATGAACAAAAACCCACAGAAGTGAATTCACCCATTTTAACGGTTTCACTCCCTCGGGTTAGTTCTGGTTCTTTCCGTAGCCACAGCGAATCACAGGCCTGTTAATGACTCTTTTAAATATGAAACTGAAAACATATCGTCACACAAAGAAAACTTTCTCTCTTTTCTTACTCCCCCATCTCTCTCTTTAAAAACTGTCTCACATTCAGAC
>NC_047155.1:753990-791490 GCF_009819705.1 Hippoglossus hippoglossus
GAGGGCGGAGAGAGAGGAGGAGGGAGGGAGAGGAGGAGGGAGGGAGAGAGGGTGAGGGAGGGAGAGAGAGAGGTGGTGAGGAGGGAGGGAGAGGAGGAAGAGAGGGTGAGAGGGTGAGGGAGGGAGAGAGAGGTGGTGAGGAGAGGAGAGGAGGAGGAAGAGAGGGTGAGGAGAGGAGGAGGGAGGGAGAGGAGGAGGGAGGGAGAGAGGGTGAGGGAGGGAGAGAGAGAGAGGAGGAGGGAGGGAGAGGAGGAGGGAGGGAGAGAGGGTGAGGGAGGGAGAGAGGAGGAGGGAGGGAGAGAGGGTGAGGGAGGGAGAGAGAGAGAGGAGGAGGGAGGGAGAGAGAGAGAGAGAGAGAGAGGAGGAGGGAGGGAGAGGAGGAGGGAGGGAGAGAGGGTGAGGGAGGGAGAGAGAGAGGGTGAGGAGAGGAGGAGGGAGGGAGAGGAGGAAGAGAGGGTGAGGAGAGGAGGAGGGAGGGAGAGAGGGTGAGGGAGGGAGAGAGAGAGAGGGTGAGGAGAGGAGGAGGGAGGGAGAGAGAGAGGGTGAGGAGAGGAGGAGGGAGGGAGAGAGGGAGAGGGAGGGAGAGAGAGAGGGTGAGGAGAGGAGGAGGGAGGGAGAGGAGGAAGAGAGGGTGAGGAGGAGGGAGGGAGAGAGGGTGAGGGAGGGAGAGAGAGAGGGTGAGGAGAGGAGGAGGGAGGGAGAGAGGGTGAGGGAGGGAGAGAGAGAGAGGAGGAGGGAGGGAGAGGAGGAGGGAGGGAGAGAGGGTGAGGGAGGGAGAGAGAGGGTGAGGGAGGGAGAGAGGGTGAGGGAGGGAGAGAGAGGGTGAGGGAGGGAGAGAGAGAGAGGAGGAGGGAGGGAGAGGAGGAGGGAGGGAGAGAGGGTGAGGAGAGGAGGAGGGAGGGAGAGAGGGTGAGGGAGGGAGAGAGAGAGAGGAGGAGGGAGGGAGAGGAGGAGGGAGGGAGAGAGGGTGAGGGAGGGAGAGAGAGAGGGTGAGGAGAGGAGGAGGGAGGGAGAGGAGGAAGAGAGGGTGAGGAGAGGAGGAGGGAGGGAGAGAGGGTGAGGGAGGGAGAGAGAGAGAGGGTGAGGAGAGGAGGGAGGAGGGAGATGAGAGAGGGTGAGGAGAGGAGGAGGGAGGGAGGGAGGGAGGGAGGGAGAGAGAGAGGGAGGGAGAGAGGGTGAGGGAGAGAGAGAGAGAGGGTGAGGAGAGGAGGAGGGAGGGAGGGAGGGAGGGAGGGAGAGAGAGAGGGTGAGGAGAGGAGAGGAGGAGGGAGGTGGTGAGGAGAGGAGGAGGGAGGGAGAGAGGGAGAGAGAGAGGGTGAGGAGAGGAGAGGAGGAGGGAGGTGGTGAGGGAGAGAGAGAGGGTGAGGAGAGGAGAGGAGGAGGGAGGGAGAGAGGGAGAGAGAGAGCAGAAGAAAAGGAAACAGATGAATAGGACATAAACAGAAAGAAGTCGTGGATACCAGACAGTTCAAGGTCACAAAGCAAAAATAATCAAAAGAGTCACAGTATATAACGATCAATAACTTTATATAAAGATGATCAGTGACTGTATATAAGAGGATCAGTGACTGTATATAAAGATGATCAGTGACTGTATATAAAGAGGATCAGTGACTGTATATAAAGACGATCAGTAACTGTATATAAAGATGATCAGTGACTGTATATAAAGAGGATCAGTGAGTGTATATAAAGATGATCAGTGACTGTATATAAAGATGATCAGTGACTGTATATAAAGATGATCAGTAACTGTATATAAAGATGATCAGTGACTGTATATAAAGATGATCAGTAAGTGTATATAAAGAGGATCAGTGAGTGTATATAAAGATGATCAGTGACTGTATAAAGATGATCAGTGACTGTATATAAAGATGATCAGTGACTGTATATAAAGATGATCAGTGACTGTATATAAAGATGATCAGTGACTGTATATAAAGATGATCAGTGACTGTATATAAAGACGATCAGTAACTGTATATAAAGATGATCAGTGACTGTATATAAAGAGGATCAGTGAGTGTATATAAAGATGATCAGTGACTGTATATAAAGATGATCAGTGACTGTATATAAAGATGATCAGTGACTGTATATAAAGACGATCAGTAACTGTATATAAAGATGATCAGTGACTGTATATAAAGAGGATCAGTGAGTGTATATAAAGATGATCAGTAACTGTATATAAAGATGATCAGTGACTGTATATAAAGATGATCAGTAACTGTATATAAAGAGGATCAGTGAGTGTATATAAAGATGATCAGTGACTGTATATAAAGATGATCAGTGACTGTATATAAAGATGATCAGTGACTGTATATGAAGATGATCAGTGACTGTATATAAAGATGATCAGTAACTGTATATAAAGAGGATCAGTGAGTGTATATAAAGATGATCAGTGACTGTATATAAAGATGATCAGTGACTGTATATAAAGACGATCAGTAACTGTATATAAAGATGATCAGTGACTGATAAAGAGGATCAGTGAGTGTATATAAAGATGATCAGTAACTGTATATAAAGATGATCAGTGACTGTATATAAAGATGATCAGTAACTGTATATAAAGAGGATCAGTGAGTGTATATAAAGATGATCAGTGACTGTATATAAAGATGATCAGTGACTGTATATAAAGATGATCAGTGACTGTATATAAAGATGATCAGTGACTGTATATGAAGATGATCAGTGACTGTATATAAAGATGATCAGTAACTGTATATAAAGAGGATCAGTGAGTGTATATAAAGATGATCAGTGACTGTATATAAAGAGGATCAGTGACTGTATATAAAGATGATCAGTAACTGTATATAAAGATGATCAGTGACTGTATATAAAGAGGATCAGTGACTGTATATAAAGAGGATCAGTAACTGTATATAAAGATGATCAGTGAGTGTATATAAAGATGATCAGTGAGTGTATATAAAGAGGATCAGTGTCTGTATATAAAGACCATCAGTGACTGTATATAAAGATGATCAGTAACTGTATATAAAGATGATCAGTGACTGTATATAAAGATGATCAGTGACTGTATATAAAGATGATCAGTGACTGTATATAAAGATGATCAGTGACTGTATATAAAGATGATCAGTGACTGTATATAAAGATGATCAGTGACTGTATATAAAGACGATCAGTAACTGTATATAAAGATGATCAGTGACTGTATATAAAGAGGATCAGTGAGTGTATATAAAGATGATCAGTGACTGTATATAAAGATGATCAGTGACTGTATATAAAGATGATCAGTAACTGTATATAAAGATGATCAGTGACTGTATATAAAGATGATCAGTAACTGTATAAAGAGGATCAGTGAGTGTATATAAAGATGATCAGTGACTGTATATAAAGATGATCAGTGACTGTATATAAAGATGATCAGTGACTGTATATAAAGATGATCAGTGACTGTATATAAAGATGATCAGTGACTGTATATAAAGAGGATCAGTGACTGTATATAAAGACGATCAGTAACTGTATATAAAGATGATCAGTGACTGTATATAAAGAGGATCAGTGAGTGTATATAAAGATGATCAGTGACTGTATATAAAGATGATCAGTGACTGTATATAAAGATGATCAGTGACTGTATATAAAGACGATCAGTAACTGTATATAAAGATGATCAGTGACTGTATATAAAGAGGATCAGTGACTGTATATAAAGAGGATCAGTGAGTGTATATAAAGATGATCAGTGACTGTATATAAAGATGATCAGTGACTGTATATAAAGAGGATCAGTGAGTGTATATAAAGATGATCAGTGACTGTATATAAAGAGGATCAGTGAGTGTATATAAAGATGATCAGTAACTGTATATAAAGATGATCAGTGACTGTATATAAAGAGGATCAGTGAGTGTATATAAAGAGGATCAGTAACTGTATATAAAGATGATCAGTGACTGTATATAAAGAGGATCAGTGAGTGTATATAAAGATGATCAGTAACTGTATATAAAGATGATCAGTGACTGTATATAAAGAGGATCAGTGAGTGTATATAAAGAGGATCAGTAACTGTATATAAAGATGATCAGTGACTGTATATAAAGAGGATCAGTGACTGTATATAAAGAGGATCAGTAACTGTATATAAAGAGGATCAGTAACTGTATATAAAGATGATCAGTGACTGTATATAAAGATGATCAGTGACTGTATATAAAGAGGATCAGTGACTGTATATAAAGACCATCAGTGACTGTATATAAAGATGATCAGTAACTGTATATAAAGATGATCAGTGACTGATATAAAGAGGATCAGTGGCTGTACATAAAGATGATCAGTGACTGTATATAAAGATGATCAGTGACTGTATATAAAGATGATCAGTGACTGTATATAAAGAGGATCAGTAACTGTTATAAAGATGATCAGTGACTGTATATAAAGAGGATCAGTGGCTGTACATAAAGATGATCAGTGACTGTATATAAAGAGGATCAGTGACTGTATATAAAGATGATCAGTGACTGTATATAAAGAGGATCAGTGACTGTATATAAAGATGATCAGTGACTGTATATAAAGAGGATCAGTGACTGTATATAAAGATGATCAGTGACTGTATATAAAGAGGATCAGTGACTGTATATAAAGACCATCAGTGACTGTATATAAAGAGGATCAGTAACTGTATATAAAGAGGATCAGTAACTGTATATAAAGATGATCAGTGACTGTATATAAAGATGATCAGTAACTGTATATAAAGAGGATCAGTGAGTGTATATAAAGATGATCAGTGACTGTATATAAAGATGATCAGTGACTGTATATAAAGATGATCAGTGACTGTATATAAAGATGATCAGTGACTGTATATAAAGATGATCAGTGACTGTATATAAAGAGGATCAGTGACTGTATATAAAGACGATCAGTAACTGTATATAAAGATGATCAGTGACTGTATATAAAGAGGATCAGTGAGTGTATATAAAGACGATCAGTGACTGTATATAAAGATGATCAGTGACTGTATATAAAGAGGATCAGTGACTGTATATAAAGAGGATCAGTGAGTGTATATAAAGATGATCAGTGACTGTATATAAAGAGGATCAGTGACTGTATATAAAGAGGATCAGTGAGTGTATATAAAGATGATCAGTGACTGTATATAAAGATGATCAGTGACTGTATATAAAGAGGATCAGTGAGTGTATATAAAGATGATCAGTGACTGTATATAAAGAGGATCAGTGAGTGTATATAAAGATGATCAGTAACTGTATATAAAGATGATCAGTGACTGTATATAAAGAGGATCAGTGAGTGTATATAAAGAGGATCAGTAACTGTATATAAAGATGATCAGTGACTGTATATAAAGAGGATCAGTGAGTGTATATAAAGATGATCAGTAACTGTATATAAAGATGATCAGTGACTGTATATAAAGAGGATCAGTGAGTGTATATAAAGAGGATCAGTAACTGTATATAAAGATGATCAGTGACTGTATATAAAGAGGATCAGTGACTGTATATAAAGAGGATCAGTAACTGTATATAAAGAGGATCAGTAACTGTATATAAAGATGATCAGTGACTGTATATAAAGAGGATCAGTGACTGTATATAAAGACCATCAGTGACTGTATATAAAGATGATCAGTAACTGTATATAAAGATGATCAGTGACTGTATATAAAGAGGATCAGTGGCTGTACATAAAGATGATCAGTGACTGTATATAAAGATGATCAGTGACTGTATATAAAGATGATCAGTGACTGTATATAAAGAGGATCAGTAACTGTATATAAAGATGATCAGTGACTGTATATAAAGAGGATCAGTGGCTGTACATAAAGATGATCAGTGACTGTATATAAAGAGGATCAGTGGCTGTATATAAAGATGATCAGTGACTGTATATAAAGAGGATCAGTGACTGTATATAAAGATGATCAGTGACTGTATATAAAGAGGATCAGTGACTGTATATAAAGATGATCAGTGACTGTATATAAAGAGGATCAGTGACTGTATATAAAGACCATCAGTGACTGTATATAAAGAGGATCAGTAACTGTATATAAAGAGGATCAGTAACTGTATATAAAGATGATCAGTGACTGTATATAAAGAGGATCAGTGACTGTATATAAAGATGATCAGTGACTGTATATAAAGACCATCAGTGACTGTATATAAAGATGATCAGTGACTGTATATAAAGATGATCAGTGACTGTATATAAAGAGGATCAGTAACTGTATATAAAGAGGATCAGTAACTGTATATAAAGATGATCAGTGACTGTATATAAAGAGGATCAGTGACTGTATATAAAGAGGATCAGTGACTGTATATAAAGAGAATCAGTGTATACAGTATATCTGTACATAGAGAGCAGTGTGTTTCAGTGCATTTGAAAGTATCAGTGGAAGTATCTTCGCGTCCCTCTTCTTCTTCCTTCATCCCTCTCCTCTCTCTGGGAACACTTGTTCCCTCAGGGAGTCGTCTCAACCAGCGAGGAGCTGATATCAAAGGTTGTGTTCCCCCCCCACGGGTTCAGGATCAGAGGGCTCTCGCCAGGAAGAGAAGAGGAAACAGAGGAGGAAGGAGAAGAGGAAGTATTTGGGGTAAAACATTTGCCATATTGCAGCAGGACTGAGGGGCAGATGAAAGGAGGAAGGAGGAGAGAGAGAGAGAGAGAGAGAGAGAGAGAGAGAGAGAGAGGAGGGAAATGAAGAATGGGGAGGGGAGGAGGAGGAGGAAGAGGAGGAAGAGGAGGAAGAGGAGGACAGGAATGGGAGACAAATGTAAAAGTCACCACTGCAGTGGACGTCAGCCAAGGAACAAAAGAAAGTGAAGCTGTTTTCAGCTCCTGCCAAGAGCTTTAATTTGTCCTCAGGTCAAGAGAAGGAGGAGAAAGAGGAGAAGGAGGAGAAGGAGGAGAAAGAGGAGAAAGAGGAGAAGGAGGAGAAGGAGGAGAAAGAGGAGAAGGAGGAGAAGGAGGAGAAAGAGGAGAAAGAGGAGGAGAAGGAGGAGAAAGAGGAGAAGGAGGAGAAGGAGGAGGAGAAGGAAGAGAAGGAGGAGAAAGAGGAGGAGAAGGAGGAGAAAGAGGAGAAAGAGGAGAAGGAGGAGAAAGAGGAGGAGAAGGAGGAGAAAGAGGAGAAAGAGGAGAAGGAGGAGAAAGAGGAGAAGGAGGAGAAGGAGGAGAAGGAGGAGAAAGAGGAGGAGAAGGAGGAGAAAGAGGAGAAAGAGGAGAAGGAGGAGAAAGAGGAGGAGAAGGAGGAGAAGGAGGAGAAAGAGGAGGAGAAGGAGGAGAAAGAGGAGAAGGAGGAGAAGGAGGAGAAAGAGGAGGAGAAGGAAGAGAAGGAAAGACGAGCGACGGAGGAGAAGAAACGAAACGACTGAGCTCATGAGAATAAAAAGCATCATACTAGTAAGTAGCTTCTCATCACTGATATTAAAACACGTATTCACATTAGAGTCATCAGGAGATCGAATGTCTTTTCTTAATGATCTGAAATGTTTGAACAATTCTTAAAATAAGCTGAGGGGCGTGGCCCTGTCAGAGGGGCGTGGCCATGTCAGAGGGGCGTGGCCCTTTGCAGACTGGAGCCTAGATCCACCTTCGCTGTGCATGTTGCCGTGACAAGTATATATATCTATATATCTATATATAGATATATCTATAGATATAGTATATAGCTCTCAGCTGGAAGGCCTGCTCCGATCATCAACCCCACTCTGTGACCACAGACTCTAAATAAAGACGGACGATGCAGCTCCTCTTCCTCCTGCTGTCCAGGACACAGTCTGCCCATCTGGACTCAGTCTGTGCAGGGATCAGGGACGAGGCTTCAGTATCAGGGTCCCGTCAAAACTCACACTCGAGCCTCAGCTGTCAATCATGATGTTTCACCCCAGTTCTACATCATCAGTAACTGATTCAATCCAAACTGGTCAGAATCACTTGAACCAACATCAGTGAGATGAGAACGACCTGAAGTGACAGGAACCACATGAACTGTGACTTTCAATTTCCAATCCACTAACATGGTGGAGGTGGGATTTATGATATATATATAAATACAGTTCTGCTGTGGAAACCAAATGATCTCAGAGGGATGGACCATTGCCCCCCCCCCACCCACATGCTGGATGACAAACACTATTTATATATGAGCTCTGCGATACACACGTTATCCAACCCTGTCAAATCCCGACTTGGCAATTCAACAAGCCACAGAAAACCCAGATTCACAGAAGTAGTTATTAATGCTGGTTTATGGTTGGCAGGCTGATGGTTGTTGCTTTGCAGTATTTGTGCTTCAGCCCAGCGATCGTGATAAAGGTCAGGAGAGAGGGGGAGATGTTTACAGCACAAATTACATCCAAGCACAGAGGCCTGGGGAGAGCTTACAGGCTCCAGTGGGCCGGACTTCACTCATTAGTCTGAAGTGCTGCTGCTCCATCAGAGAGCGCAGCCAGGAGATCTGACGGCAGAGCAGAGCAGGCAGTGGACGTCTGGACTTTAGGTCCATGGAGAGCGCTTCAGGTCTGAAGGAAAAGCTGCTGGAGAGGCTGGCCAGGAAGCTGCAGACAGACGGCTGGTCACACGTTCAAATAAAAGTTTCGTTCCCATTTACAGCCCGTTGTCACCTAACTGAAACAACAATGAACCTGAGGGGACAAGAAGGACACAAACAAGGATGGACAGATGTTTCTCTTAGTCCTGGAACACCTCTGTGCGGACACATTTGAATTTTTCAAGGAAAAATACTGACCCTAATTATTTTGAAGGAGGTTTTCCATCATTAGACCGAAAATATACGTTGAAATGTTATCTTGTGTTTAACTATGAAGCCGCTGGGAGTGTGATCAGATCCCACTGATGAGATACATGATCCTGACACGGCCTGAAACTGGAGCAGGGATGAGGCGCATGTGGACGCCCTCTCTGAATCCACTTCCACTGAGTGCACATCAACCACAGAATGGATGAATGGAAACTGAGCTGTTTGAAAGTCAACACCAGACGGAAACCCTCTGTCAGGACTGAGTCTGAACCAACATATCAGGTGTGAAAGGCTCCTCAGACCAAGGTCCAAATCCAGTCCGACCGACAGAGGAGGTCTGGGTCTGGATCAAACTGAACTAAATCTGATGTGTTTGCAGTTTGAGCTTTTTGGACCAACTGTGGGAAGTCAAGACCGAGTTAAACTATCGAGTTCGGTTCTTTTGAACTAGTTCTGAAGTTGTGATGCTGTTACCATGGTGATATTATCGAGGCAACCAAATTAACCAAATGAACTCAAACTCTTTCTCCATTCAAACATAAGGTCCATTGACAAACTAATGAAGTATAGACACAGTCCAGACACGTGATGACGACGATACAGACATCCTGTAAATCACAGTTTGAAAACTCACCAGATCAAATGGAAACAAGGGAACAAGAACCTGCAGCTTCAGACTCTCAGGTCAGGAAACCACGTTGGGATGAATCCCTTATCCAGGTCCCAACCGCGAACAGAAGTGAATCCACGAGGTAAAGGCCGTGCTTCTCTGGTTAGCTCTGTGTAACTGTACGAAAGGGAACATGGAGCCGCTCTGGGAGGAGACACAGGGACAACAGAACACACAATCTGCTTCCAAGTCCATTAGCGATTAAGAATCCGATCTCCCTCCATTCTCCTTGAACTGTCCTGGACAGCAGAGACTGTATCTCAGTGCTCATTGGTCACTGTCAGGAGACTCGGGGCCGACTGTCCACCTGGAATCAGGATATTGCTCAATATAATGGATTCCTATTGGTTTCTGCCGGTCAGACAAACGACATTGGAGAGGTGAGAAAAATGGCTTATTGATGACTGTCTGACAGTGTGGTGGCTCAGAGTGGAGGGCACGCACACACACACACACACATGCACTCACATGCACACACATGCACTCACGCACACTCACATGCACTCACGCACACACTCACATGCACACACATGCACACGCACACACACACGCACTCACACGCACGCACACAAACACACCTTTGTAACTTGTGAAGACATTTCTCACACTTTGGTGGGAGTCTCTTTCCCTTGTGGGGTCTTGTGTCCCCAGATGGAAGGTGAGTGGTCATTCTGCTGGACAGTGAAGACGCTCTGTTCTGATCACTGCTGGTCCTCCTGACGGATTGAGCTGTGAACTCAGCAGTAGTTCTTCTCCCAACTCCTGGTAACTGCACTGTAACTGAAGCTGTGTATTGTGGTGTGTACAGTAACACGGAACCACTTTCACCAGACCTGGTTTGATTATTACTTCATCTTCAGGTGATAACTGTTGATCAGAAAAAGACTTGACATAAAGCTGATACTTCACTTTATTAATTACCAGTCTACGATCATATGGATTGATATCAACATGACATCGGTACGAAGACAGACAATCAAATAGGATCGGAAAGCATTCACTTCTGCCACCAATAAGATTAGAGATCTACAGCTTATTTAAATCAACCAATCGGTAGTCAGCGTGGTGTGATTACATCAGCGTGTTGGGCTCCTCTGATTCTTCTCCTGACCCAGAGGATCTGTTTTCACCGTCCACGTGCTGGTCTCAGGATTCACAGGAATCTCAGGACGTTTCGGACGTTTTCACTGATTTCCCAGGAAATAATGGATCTTGATCTTTAAACATCAGAGAATAAGGGGAGTGACATCTACGAGTGTGTGTCATTGGTGGAATTTAATAGAAAGTTGATGAAGGTGTGAGCTCTTCTGACATCCAGGTTCTGTTTGTGTTGAATTCATTCTCATTGTAAAATAAATGAATATGTCGACGACGTTCAATTATTCATCCTAAACTGAAGAAACTTAGTTTATAACAAATATCAATGGCAGCTTAATGCAAAGAGAACCTATATTAAAAATGACTCGGTCAACAACTGAATAACCCTTAAGGTAAGAAGCCGAACGCTGGTACACAACATATCATATTGGTTTATCATTTCATCTTAACATATTTCTACATATATACATTTAATTTCCTGTAACTTACAGATATAATTGTCCATATCTCATTATAACGTTTCTAATTCCACTCAGTTTCTGTATCATCTCCCTTTCCTGTGGGGACCAGTAACGCATGCTCACATAAACAAACTGCACCGCCCCAGGCCGCTGAATCAAACAAGCACATGATGATATTCTATGCGATTCTCCTTAAAGTATATTTAAAATTCAAAGCTAATTTGTTCTCCAGTACCACCCGCCTCGCCGCCCCTTGTTTCTGAACGTGAGTAACTGCAGTGTTTGGGCCTTGATATAAACGCAGCTACCCTCGGGTGTGATGAATATTATATGTTTCGTGTGAACCTAAGATTGAATCAAATGTGCACGTGTGGCTCAGGAGTGTGAGTTACAGGAGCAGAGGATCCATTCATGGCTGCACGCCGACTGAGGGACGTGTCTCTGTGGGACCAGAGGAGGTTTAACCTTATCTCAACGTGCTGGGATCCTAATCACACCGTGCAGACCACTTCTCAAAGAGCGCACGGTTCAAGGTGCACTGAGCGGCGGATAAATCATCAACATCATAATTCAATTTCACACTGTGTGATTAAAAATCAGTGATGGTTACATTTTATTATGTTATTGTCAGCTCAACAGTTTCCTGTACGTGCAGCTCCCTCCATCATTCAAATGACAGTGTGTTTGTATAATTCATATCCTCAGTGGTGTGTGTATATGTGGACAGTTTGCACTGTAAGTGCCTGAGGACAACGTGCAGCTCATGAATCATAACGTGACACATGATGGATTTTATATGTATGTGAATGCCAAAGTAGAGTGAGACACCACAGTGCTGCTTTCTATAAACACACTAAACTGGGCTTTTCTCACCCAGTGATCTAAATCCACACTGAAGCCAAACATTCGATTCTCTTCACAACTCATGGTCAATTATCTGTGTTGACAAATCAGTGCTGAACCATATCATGATTATGATATTAATATAAAACCCAGAGCTCTACAGATCCATGTGTTTCTGTAGCGACTCCATGAGCTGCAGCTCCATGACAGGATTCTTCTCAGCAGCTGTAAAACCTGATTCTCTCATCAATCACCAACCAGCTTCAGCGATTTCTTCCTCCTGTTTGTTAGACCTCATCCCAACTCCCCCGCTGAAGGAAGTGCACACCTTAGTCAGCACTTCTGAACCAGCTCTGATCAATCTGTCTTCATAACCAGACTCTGAACCACAGCACAGGTTGAAAGTGGCAGTAATTAAACCATTGAAAACTTGATTTGATGATGTAAAAAGGGGCAGGGACGTGATGATTGACAGCTGAGACCTGATTGGTCAAGTCCGTTGGGACCTTGATTGACTGCTTCCTGTTTGCTTCTGTCCAGAGTCTGAGTCCAAATGACGTCCTCTGAGGAAAAGGGCAGCGCTCGTATCACAGAGGTTTTAGCTTTAGTGGATAGTGGAGGGAAGTGGAGACGGCAGAAGCGTTGCCAGTAACATTCTGTTATTAAAGAATAATGAATAGATTAATATGAATGTGTGGATTGTGCTCATACGTGTGAAGAACTCTGTAGCACTGAATTCATGTTAAATGATCTATTCGATTTTGGTCTGCTGTGTGCTACATTATTATCTGGTATTATTATGTGAGCACCTTACCTGCTGTTCAGGTTTTGGTTTCTGTTGCAGCTTTGTGCATTCGATGGTTAATTAGCAGAGCGGCCCACTGTAAAACCAGTGCAGACTGGTTCTGCCAATGCAAATGTTCAAGATTCAAGATTCAAGAGTTTATTGTCATATGCACAACGATAACATTAAGCAGTCGCTTGCAATGAAATGCTCGGGTCACAGCAAATGTTCTTCTCCTGAATCGGACAGAGGCTAATAGGAAGGTTTTTGTCGGTGCTGCTGATTCCAGCTCTGTTGGTTGACCCCTCGTCCCTCCACATCTTCAACCTGCTCTGATGAGTTTCTACCAAACTTTCCAAACTGTTATCGGCTGTTGCCCACGCTGTTTTCATGTCAGGACTCTCTCTGCTGCCAGGTTCGGTGGCATGTGAGTTTCCCTTTTGGAGCTCAGTAGAATTCTTCTTCTGCCACAGTGCATCAGTCAGTGTGGGCCCTGCTCTCCTCCTCATTACAGCCACTCAGAAGGTCAGGCAGGCCCCGCAGAGCAGTGTGCACACAGACAGACAGATGGGGACAGACAACTCACACAGACACAGCAGTGTCAAAACCAAAAGCTGCAGCTTTGCCATTCCGGCATGAGAAACTATAAATGGGTCTCTTAATTAAGGTCCCACAGCCCCACACATGTCGCCACAGGCTGCTGCTGCTACTCACATCCAACTAATATGGTTTTCATAAGGGCCTGGAGGAAGAAAGTGAGGGGCGAGAGAGAGAGAGGGGGGGGGAGAGAGACAGAGAGGGGGGGGGGGGAGAGAGACAGGAGGGGGGGGGAGAGAGAGAGAGAGACAGAGAGGGGGGGGGGAGAGAGACAGAGAGGGGGGGGGGAGAGAGACAGAGAGAGAGGGGGGGAGAGAGAGAGAGAGAGACAGGAAGGGAAACCACATCCTGTTGATTTCTTCAAAAGTAAAAGTTGGTTTCAGATTCAGCTTCACAGATGAATTTAAACTGAAAATAAAGAATCTGGTTTGATTATAAACAGAAAAACATGTCAAATAGAAACTCTGAAACCTAATGAACATAATACCTCACAGTGTATAGTATAAAGTAAATATTTAATATAGAAAGACTACATAAGCTGGAAACCATTCCCCAGCCGTTGGCTTGTTTCTTCAGCCTCAGCTCTGGAGTCTCTGTTATGAGCAGTGTTGAACATCACGCTCCAGAAGAGTAGCTCAGTGTTTCAGGTGAGCATCGCTCCTGCAGCTGTTTAGGTTCTTTAACCTCTAGGGTCACGTCCTCCTCCTCTGTCCTCATGTTGTCTCTCCTCAGATGATGAGCTGTGGACGGCTTCGTCTTCATGACACCAGATAAATACATCATGTCACGTGCACTGCTGATGAAAGCACCAGGAGGGAGACTGAGCCAGAACTAGATGGTTTGATTCAGACCACAACAGTGGTTTCTCTTTCCAGAGCGGCACCAGAACCAGAACCAGAACATCCGAGTGATCCACCAGACCACGTGAATCCGTTAGTTGCAGTCTGGAGTGTGACGGCCTCTGGCTGGAGGACGATGTTCTTAAATCATCACAGTGCTGCTTATTTACAGGGCTGGAGGAACCGACCTGAACCGACCTGCTGCTGCTTCGGCATCAGGGCAGGCATGTCCGAGTGTGTGTGTGTGTGTGTGTGTGTGTGTGTGTGTGTGTGTACATGTCCAGCCTCTGCTGTTTTCTTACAGTCATTGACTTATACCTGATAAGTGAAATCTCATAATCTCCCTTTGTGCCACTGTTCTGTTTCATAATGTTAAAGGTCTAAAGGCTACAGAGCCACTGTTAACACACTGTGTGTTGAAGTAAATGGGATTTATTGTTTTGTGTTTTTAACATGGTATTGAGAATCATGGAAGTTTCATGGTATGGACTAATACATGTTTTAACGTGATATCTCAAGAACTGCTTGATGAAATTAAAGTTGGTTCATATTTTCTGTTGGACTCATGTATGAGTGGAACAGACCTCTCCAGTTTATCCTTGTGTCCAAACTGGAGATTTGTATTAAATGTACAGAAGTTCCCTGGAGGCCTTCTGGAGATTCCATGTGGTAAAGAACCAGAGAACCTGACCACATAATGCCTCCGACTGAAGGCTGGTGCTGCTCCGTATCTGCTGGATGAGTAAACAACTGTTTACTTCCACCACAAAAGGTCCGAACATGCAGATGTTTCCAGCTCGTTTCTGCAGCTTTCCACCACCACTGACTCTGTGTCGCTGAGCAGAGCTCTGGTCTGAACTGGTCCAAATGTAGGCCACGCAGCATGTAGGCCAACTGGCAAACCACAGGCTGAAGACTCTGCAGAGAGAAGAACGTGCACGTGTGCACGGCTTGCTGCTGCTCAGCATCAAACTGTCAGAGGCACCAGATGATGAACCGCACACACTGATGGGAGAAATGTTTACCATGAATAGATGACAGATGTGAGGGTGAATTATTTCAATAATGTCGTGGGTTTCTGTAACGTCAGCGAGCAACAGAGGCAGCGGGAGACATGTGCTGTCAGCTGCAGACGTGCCATTGTCACTGCTAATAAACCATGGCAGCCTGGTGACTAATTAGCCATCATTTTTCTCGTCAGGGCTTTTGAGAGAAACGTTTGAAAATCTCGCCCGAGTCCCAGATTTGTTCTGCCAGGAGGAATGTCACAGCCAGGCTGGGGCTAAGCAACGCTGGCACAGCATCAAGAGATGTTGGCATGTGTCTCTGAACGGCCCCTGGCCCTGGAACTACTCAACAACAGTTGGAGAAAACTTCAGGGAGAGCATGGCGTCGAGTTTCTCCCCTCGTCTGACCTCGGTGGAAATGAGAAGTGTGTTGGTGTGAAAGTCCTCGGAGGATGTCTGAGAAATATGCAGAAGTCCGCTTTAGAAAGAGGCTGTTCAGGAATGTTGAAAGGTTTGGATCTGCAGCACAATGCAGCCGAGGAGAGTCTGACAATCGGCTTCGTGTCGGCGTCCTGCTCGTGTGTCAACACTCCCGATAGCTTAATAAACTCATTCTGCAGATTGTTTCCATTTCAGGTTTGTGGTCACGGTCCATAAAAAGGCCTGTTTTGCAATCGCAGTGTCTGTGACAGCAGTTATGATATACGGTTAAAAAATGTGCTGGGTTGTAAATTATGATCCCAGACTCCATTTGCTGCAGCGTAAACTAAATATCTCATGAGAACAGAACTGATAGTGGTGACAATATGAGACAATATTTATGGGAAGGTTATATTTCACCAGGCGGTTCCGTGATTTCCAAATTTGACTTTTGGAATTTAAATGTCACTCGGGTCCTCAGTGAATTACAGAAAGAGTAAACAGAAGAAACTGCTGTGCTTATTTTGTAAGAGAACTTATTTCAGCTTTCTGTTCGTGGTCCTGTTATAGTTTATATTCAGTTATTAATGTTTGTTGGAGTCACTGTTTAAACAGATTTGCAGTAAACTTGGAACCTGGGTCCAGAAAGAACTCATTACATTTTGGTGGTGGTTTCAAAATGTGTAGACCACAGACATGACGACAGATTTAACCGATTTTACTAAACTACGATTCAAACATTTACGCAATTTTACGATCATTTGGGCAGAAAATCAGCCTGGAGTTGGCAAAGCCCCCCCGACCCTCAGGAGGTGAGTTGGACCAGAACTTGGCCTGATCATCCTTCAGTGGTCAGAAGGTAGAATACAGTTAAAGTGTCAGCAGTGAAATGTCTCCTGTGACAAATGATTTCAATCTTCATTTGTTAATATACCCCCCCGTGTTCTGTATTTAAGCTAAACACCGCCTGGAGCGAGACATCATGTAATTAGACTCGCAGGTGAGGAGACATTGTGCAAGACTAGCAAGACTCAGACTAATTCAAATCTGGAGGTTCCCCAATCAAGAGGAACAACGCGCCGGGAGTCACTGCAGCGGTTATTCAGATCTACAGCTTCATTTAGGTTATTGTGCTTTTCTGCTAATATTCAGCTGATCTAAGGACATTGGACAGAAAGGGAGATTAAAACCTGGAAATAAATATGTCTCCCACTGGTGCAGGATAATCAAACCATCAGAATAATGAGATGCTCTTTTTAGAGTAACTCAGAAACTGACTTTGTATAAATCTGTGGCCACCGACTAAAATATATCATCTTTAAAGTAAATATGAATGTATTAAAGCTGCAGATCAAAGAGAGTTGAGACTGAAAGTAAACTGTGTAATAAGCATGTTTTCACTTCCTGAAGGGGGCAGAATACTTCACAAGTCGTGGAGAACTCCGATGCACGAGTCTGTTCTGGAGCCTGCAGTCTGGAGCGTAGGCCAGCGCCATCTTGTTTCCCTTTGAAACCAGAACGCAACCATAGAGCTGCAAAGTCCCTCAGACCAACACTGAGGTTTGATCCAGTCAACATGTGCTTTAAGACAGTGTTGATGTTCTCAACCAAGACCATGGATTTACTTAAACCTTAAAGTGCTGCGAGAGCCTCAATGAATGGATGGACCCTCATTGCATTCACATCTTTTCCTTTGTAAAGAAACACAAACCAAACTTCATCCAGCTCGAAGCAAGTGACGTGAAAGAGACCGAGTTCTATCACAAGCGTTAATAAAGTGGAGTATTGACATGAGATTAAACAGGGTGATGTGAAGTTTGCCTGCTCCGGACTTCAGGAAGTGACCAAGAGAATCGTTTTACTGACACAGAGGACGTCTCATCAGACTTTGACCCTCGATGTCAGAACAAGAGTTTTCCTCCCGAACACTTTGATTATGAAAATGGAAAAACGAGATTGTATTTGCATTAGTTTAGTATCTAGATGTTTTATATGGACGAGAAAACACTCCCCCCCCCCCCCCCCCCCCCCCCCCCCCCGCTCTGCATGAATAAAATCGAGTGATCTATACGGATCTATACGGAAAAATCATGTCACAGTTAAACCGATTACCATCGTTAATATGCATTCGAGAAAATAAGCAGAGTTGTGTTTGTTTAAGGCTTTGTGTGTGTGTGTGTGTGTGTGTGTGTGTGTGTGTGTGTGTGTGTGTGTGTGTATTTAATGTGGATTTTCCTCACCCTGGTTTATGCACCACCCACAGAGATCATAACAGTTATTTACATACTGTTTGCTCTCTCAATGTCAGACACATTTTAAGATTCTCTTCTTGTCTAATCAGGGAGCAGCACAGACCTCATTGAGGGTTTCATTATATAAACCAGCAGAATGCAACTTGTTTACTCGGCTCCCACCGGCTCCTGTTCATATAGAGGGAGACAAATACTGAAGGAATAATTTACACTACAAAAAAGATTTATGGAAAAACTCCACTAAATACATCCGCCCGTGGAGTCGAGTCATCAACTTCCTGACAAACGCTCATTGTGAACTTCAACAAAGGTCGATTTGTTTACGTCTTTGCTGCTGAATTTCATTTCACGGAAAATCCCTGTAGAACAAACAGTTTGAAGTAACATAATTACACATCTTTAACTTTCATTACCAGAATCACAAGCGCTTGACGGCCGTGATTCATTTCATTTTCTACTGAATAGATTCTAGTTAAGTGTCAGTGATTCGCTGACACCGCGGGGACTCCATATGAAAGTGACTCTTCAGTTTGGGGGTTTTCGGGGTGAATGTGGCTTCAGCTGTTTAGATCAATGATACCACAGCACAGTCCTCTGGGACCGGCGGTACTTAAAGTAACTTTGGATTCCTGTCTTCAGGGAAAATCCCCAAGAAAATAGAAGAAAAACAGCCCGAGAGAATAAATGAGATGAAGTTATTAGAGTGTAACTAGTCACAGTTAAGAAGTTTCATCATATTTTACCAAGAGGACAGTAAGTGTGAAATGGTGCGAGAACAAGGGAAGAGATGCAGAAAAGAGTCAAAACCAAACTCACAGCTTCTACTGTCGGACTCAAGCCTCCATGTGAGGCACCTGTTCTCTGTGACTCTGCTGAGTGGGTTCCATCTCCTGTGAGAAGATCTGACTGAGAGTCAGCTTCAACTGTCACAACCAGCTGCAGCTGAAGAGTGAAGCTGAACTGAGATCAGTTAGAAACACTCTGAAGTTATTAAAAACCAGAGTTTATCTCCAATATTCAGCAGGAAACTTTGAAACATGAAGATTTGATACAGCAGCAGCTCTTCAGGGTCAGGAAGCAGAGGATCATGGGTAATACCCAGGGTTCAGTTGTGTTTCAGTTCAGTTGACGATTCGGGTTTTTCGACTCCATGTGCAAGACTGATATCTGCCAACTTTAACAACTGGACAGAATCACTGCTGCTGAGCTTTAGACAAACCTTGAACACAACACACATACACACACACAGACACACAGACACACACACACAGACACACACACTCACACACTCACACACACACACACACACACACACACACACACACACACACAGACACACACACACACACACACAGACACACACACACACACACACACACACACACACACACACACACTCTCTCTCTTCCGTCTGTTTCTTTAATCCTCAGAATTAGATGCTCACTTTTCACCTACACTTTTCATAAACTTTCTTTTGGCTCTGAATCCGTCTTTTCTTGAATATCCGTTCTTTCTGGGCCTCCTGCCCATTCCCCTCACTTCACTCCTCTCACTCCTCCTCTTCTCCTCTCATCCAGCAAAGAGTTCAACGTCAGTCTGTCGAAAATAAAAAACTCTTTAATTAAGTTTACCGCTCTGGAGACTCGTCCTCTCTCGTCTCTCTCTCGTCTCTCTCCCTTTGCAACTCTCTCAATAATGTTTTTCTCGCTCGCTCTTCGTATTCACCATATCCCCTCCACTCTTCTCCTTCTCTTCTTTGCTGCCGCTCGCTCTCTTTCCCCTTCACTAAATCCCTCTGTCCTTCCCTCTCTTCTTCTGAGGGTCTCTTCTTCCCACTCATGTTTCCAGCAGTGTACTGGGAGCATTCTCCTCGTTCTCCTCTCCCACTTCGAGCTCGCCTGCTCAGCAGCTCTCAAGTTGTTCCCAGGCCTCTGACTGGCACCAAGCAGATGTTGCCCAGCTGTTGAGGAGCAGATAGACTGCTCCTTTTTGTCTGTTTAGCCCGAACCTCCTCGACTCGCCTGCTCCCAATCTGTCGTCTGTCTTGTTAAAGCGCCCAATCACAACACGCGTTATTCTCATACCACTTGAAGTCTCAGTTTTATAAGATGAACTATCTTTACGGTAGAAATTAGATTAGAAGAGAAAGGTGAGGTCACAGCTTCAGTCAGCAGGACGTTCTCCAGACCCAGAAACTGAGAGCTGAGCTGCTGAAGACGAGAGATTCAAACCTCCAACTATCCCGTGAAGCTGCGAGGACAAGATGCAAGGAAACGCCACAGACACCAAGAAACATCTCACTGCAGAATCTGAGTCAATGACTCAGGGAAAGGAAAACGTGTTCTGGTCACTGGGAATTCAACTGATTATTATTATACATAAATAAATATCTCTTCATTTCACATTTAACTGAACTGAGAAACTGTAAAACTCCACATGACCGATTGTTGACTTCACTGGTCCAGAGAGAAGTGAAGTGATTTAGAGTCAAACGATGCAGTGAAAAGTGGAAACCAGCGAGCGTGACACCCCCCCACAGACCACGGGGGGGGGGGCTAACCTGAGCTTCCTCCTCTAATGACGTTAGTTACTGAATAACAGCAAAGTTATAACAGTGAAAACCTTTAACGAACATTTCTTTTGCTTTATTTGTGTGTGTGTGTGTTTTCTTTATAACTATTATAAATTAATACTAATAATGACTTAATAATAACAAGATTACACTCAGTGGTTAAATTATTGACAATAATAATGAGATCGTATTTGATTTATTATTATTAGTAGTAATTGTAGTTTTATATCATTTGACTTTATCTTATTGCTTTTTCTTAATGATGTGATTTTATTGTTTTTCTGTATAGTTTGTAAATTCCTACACTTTTACATCTTCTCCACGTTACGTTTTCACCCGTCTTCCTTTGTTCATTTAGAAAACTATGAAACTGAAGTATGTGGTAAACTCATGTTTAAAATAAAACCTCACTTTCTGTTAATATTCAGGTTAATCTGAAAATACCCCCTACCACTAAGCTGGAGGATGAAGTTTGTCCGAGGTGTGGTTCAGGTCGGTGGAGTCCTCAGCCTCTGGAGAAACACTCCAAGTAGGAACAGATTCAATCTTATCGCGCTGCTTTAAGATTATCTGCAGCAGCTTTTGACCGAAGATGAAAAGTAATGATCAGTTTCCTGACGTCCTGTTTATTCATCAGCTCCAGATTCTACAGTTTAAAAACATCGTCTTCCTTCCGTGTTTTAAGTTATCGTGCTAAACGCTCTGAGCTCAAATCCTCAGATCAACTCAGATTTGAGCGGAACAGGTTCACACATTAAGTGGGTTCAGCTCTTGTTACGTTTTGTTGCTGACCTGCAAGTTAAAGGCCGATTTATTTTAAATAAACACAAAATCAACATGTTGCTTTATCTCTTGTCAAACGGTGTCAAGTGCTGGTGTTGATGAGGGAGTTGAAGAGCGGAGGAAATCTGAATGTTTGTTGTGTGGCCTGAGGGGAGCTTCAATCCAGCCAATCATCAGGGGACAAGGATCAGAGACGGAAAATACATTTATATATCACATCAGTCATCTGTTTCCTATAGTGTCCAATCATCATCGCTCCTGTAATGTGTTAAAATCCTCTTCCTCCTCCATGTTCTTAATTTCTATTAGTTAGTTACTTTCTTCTGATTTAGGATTTTATAAACTGGGACCTTTTCTGAAAATTGGCTGTAGTTGTGTAGTTGGTGTTTGTGAAGCAGCAGCAGCAGGTTGTTTCTGGACATGTTGTGTAGTTGGTGTTTGTGAAGCAGCAGCAGGTTGTCGGGTCCGACTCGTTCAAACAGGAACATGTGGGAACATCCAGGCGAGGGGCGGAGCCTGTAGAGCAGCAGGGGCGGAGCCTGTAGAGGGGCGGAGCCTGTAGAGCAGCAGGAGGCCGGACATGACGTATAAACTCTGCTGTGGAAAGATCAGTGTTGTTGTTTCCAGCTCATCCACACCGGCGTCGGCCCTCATCACCAGAAGATCTGGAACCTCCTCGTGTTTCCAAGTTGACGTCTTCGTCTTCTACGTGTACGGCTCCTCTTCTTCATCCTGAGATGTTTGTGTTCTTCCAGTTTCACGTCCGTCACGTGTTAGAAACCTCGTCCACACGTCCACTCGCTCTCTGGGAAGCTTCAGGACATTTTAGCAGGAGGCTGCAGGAACAGTTCAGGAAAATGACTCGGACGTTTCACAAACATTCCCCCAGAAATCTTCAGATAAAGTGTTAATGTTCAGTTCATGTCTAACAGCAGCCTTTGGTCTGGACGGTTCCCTTTGATGGACGTCGGCACAACCAGAGGCCGGAGGGGACGGTGATGAAGAGGATGACGAGGGTGGATTTGATCAGGGTACGCTCACCGTGCTGCGGTGCTTAACGTCGCTCTGCTGCTTCCCAGAAACAAGCTCACTTCACTTGTGAATAACCACACTCCCCAAAGCTCGCAGTTATTTAGGATTCAAATCACTGTGGAAGCTGAATTCTGTATCAGGGCTCGGTGCAGAAACAAACCGAACCTTCACCCTGCTGCTCTGATGCAGCGGTGCTGAACGTTATGAACCAGGGTTGATGCCTCAGCTCAACAACATCCTGCCTTCTCAAACGTTTACAGCGGCACATTGTAACCCTCCATGTTTGCTTAACGTGCTGCGGATCCACGACCTCCTCGGGCTCGTTAGTTTTGACGCATCTCTTCACACGTGAGGAGAAAGGTTCACTCAGAGGCCACGACTGCATAATCACATGACAGCACGTTTTCTTTTCCCATATCAATGTCCGGTTCAACAGAAAAGAAGGAGCAGCCTCCAGCATCACACAGATCTACTGAATAAACCTGGTTAGACTCAATTGTTCAGCCAATTAACACGAGCAGGCTTAAACAGAGGAAAGGTACTGATGCAGCTCAAAGATGAAAATGAATAGATGAGGATTTGGCCGTGGTCGTTATGATGTGTAGAACAAACTGGCACCGTCCTTGTTGCAGCTCTTTACCAGGTTCACCAGTGTCGTCCCATTACTGAACACTGGATATTACCCATGATCCTCTGCTTCCTGAACCAGAAGAGCTGCTGCTGGAACAAATCCAGGGAACTCTGTTTAGTGTTCTTCATATTGTGTCCTGAATGAATATTGGTTTTTAATAACTTCTCAGGGCGATTTCACACATTTGCTTGGTTCAGACCTTCAGACTTATATCACAATAACAAATGTGTTAGAAACGAAGGTGTTTATAGATCCACTGCTCTTCAGCCAGCTCTGTGGGGAAATGTCGGGCTCCATCAGTGGAGTCGCTCTAATAAAGATCTCATCTGTGGAGCTGTGGGATGAACTGGTCTGAACTCGCTGCTTCTACAGCCGACGACCAGCAGCTCCTCAAACTCCATCAAGCTGCTCTGAATTATACATCCTCAATAATATCAGCTCCCTAAACATGTGGGACTTTCTTCATCAGGATCCATGAATGTTAAAAAAGCCCCATGTTGAAGAATGTCACCCAGATCATCACCAAAACCTCAAGGTAAGTATGACATCAACTTTTCATTCTGATTTTCGAAATTTAGAAATATTCCTCCTATGATCCCACGAACATTTAACTAACCAACTTTAACTAACTAACTTTTTCAGTTCGGTCCCATCTGCTAACGTGGAGGAGGAGGGGTTTATGAGCTATGCTAACATTAACACATCTGTGTCTGACGTTCAGCTACAAAAACAGGAAATATATATATCATCAGACATTACACCATGGATCCAGCTATCATCATCATCATCATCATCATCATGTTCTTCTTCATATTCATCATCATCATCATCATCATCATCCAGCATATGTGTTTTGAACAGCTGCTCAGAATAAAGACCATTCAGACTCAAACTGTCAGTCTGGTCTCAGGTTCTATATGATATTATATTATATTACATGATATTATATTATATGATATTATATTATCAGCAGCACATATTGAACTCAACACGTCGGTGGTGAGCTGTTTTTTTCAGAATCTCTGGGAGACGTCAAACCAAGTCCGTGCTGAGAGAACCAGTGTGACGGTGCTGCTGATACAAGCAAGGTTAAAGAACAACAACAGGACGGATATGGAGGAAGAGTTTCTGACGTTCAGAGACAAATACACAACAGATTTCAATATACAATATTCAAACATGTTTGAACTCTTTTCTATATATTTTCTATATTTATGCAGATCAAGCTGCTCAACAGTATATAAAGTAAAGATAACGTATGTGGGACGATAAGTCACGAGCAGCGTTTTTACATCATGAGCAGCGCAGCTAACTTTCACAAGCTAACAGCACAAAGTGAGGTTTGTGTAAGTGACGGTAACACAAACTGAATAAAGTGCAGCTGCTGTGTCAACAGGCTGCTAACCGCTAAAGCTAGCTGCTAGCGCTAACAGCTAACTGAATCCAGCACATACACGTATCCCAGGTTAGCATGTGGAGTCACAGTGTTAGCTAACATGTTTTAAAACTTTACAACAACAGTTCTTACCTGTGGAGACACTTCCACCTGTTCATTTCCTCTGTACTTCCTCTTTACCTCTACTTCCTGTTCACTTCCCTTTTACTTCTACTTCCTGTTCACTTCCCTTTTACTTTTACTTCTACTTCCTGTTCACTTTCTCTTTTACTTCTACTTCCTGTTCACTTCCTCCATCTCATTCCCATCTGAACTCTTGCCCATGCACCTCCTGCTGGGCACAGACACAACTACTAGATCGACAGACAGACAGACAGACAGACAGACAGACAGACAGACAGACACAGACAGACAGACAGACAGACAGACAGACACACAGACAGACAGACACAGACAGACAGACACAGACAGACAGACAGACAGACAGACACAGACAGACAGAGAGACAGACAGACAGACAGACAGACAGACAGACAGACACAGACAGACAGAGAGACAGACAGACAGACAGACACACAGACACACAGACAGACAGACACAGACAGACAGACACAGACAGACAGACAGACAGACAGACAGACACACAGACAGACAGACACAGACAGACAGACACAGACAGACAGACAGACAGACAGACACAGACAGACAGAGAGACAGACAGACAGACAGACACAGACAGACAGACACAGACAGACAGACAGACAGACAGACAGACTAGTTTTAGTTTTTAGTCTTTCACCACAGTATCTCAGGACGTGTCGTTTGTTTTCGTACAGAGTGAGAACGGACTGAAGGACGAACGTGTCGCATGAGGTCGGTTTGCTGACGTCATGAAACAAATCACGTTATCAGGAAACTGTGACCTTTAAAACGTGCTGTGTTTGTAATTCATCTGCGTGACGTCAGATCCTCACGTCTCCACAGTTCACAGCTTCTTCACGTCCTCTATCTACGACTGCAGATTCCCCTCCTCCATAGAGGGGGGGGGGGGGGGGGGGGGGGGGGGGGGGGGGGGGGGGTTATGACCTATACTGCAATCAGCCACTAGGGGGCGATCAGGATGATTGGGCTTCATTTTTGGGAGCTGTTACGTCGTCCATCTTTATTTCCAGTTATCAACACTTTTCCATCTGCTCTTCACAGTTCATCAAATCAACAGAAACAAATCGTTGATCAATAATTTCATCTGTCAGACGTTTAAAAATAAATGAAATAGATTCTTCTCGTACAAAAGAACGTCGTTAATAAACAAACTGAGGTTTGAGTGACGTCGTCGCTGCTTTGCTGTTTTGAAAGATATAAAAATGTAATTCTTACACGACAAAAGCTTTAACATCTTATCTGTTCTCCAGAGAAAACGTCAGCTTAATCCCCCCCCCCCACACACACACACACACACACACACACACAAATACATAAATGTATGAAAACAATGGCACCAGTTAAAAGGTCTTGACTGGCACATGCAGCATAGAAAGAGTCAATGTCCTACAAACACACGCACGCACACTCACACACACACTCACGCAAACACACACTCACACACACACGCACACACACACACAGGCTGGCAGAGCAGTGTGTTTCTTGGCATTCTGCAAATGTCAGAAGGATTGTGTTTGCAAATTCAACCAGGCACCTGGAGATTACATTTTATCAACATACAAATGAGCAGAGCTTCATACGCCACCAGGCACCGTGACAGAATACCAACCACGGCCGAGGCCACGGGAAAACGGCTGTGACATTGAATTGTGAGTGTGTGTGTGTGTGTGTGTGAGTGTGAGTGTGTGAGTGAACACTGAATAATCTCATGCTGCAGGGAGACGATGACGCTCGCTGCTGTTTATTCTTCCTTCAGTCCAGAGACATCTGTACAACAATATGTTTATATATATTATTAATATTATTAATCTTAACATTTAAAAATAGCCTCTAATCAAACCAGACGCGTGTTAATCACATGACGAACACGAGTCTGGCTTCGTTCTCAGGTGTTTTCAGGGTTTCCAGAGGACGGAGGGGACCGGAGATTTGGATTTTCAAATTAAAATCTGTTTCATGTTTTTATGTCTCAAACAGCACAGGATGTCCTTCTGTCCGTCCCCGTCCCCGTCCTGTGAACATGACGTCTGAAGATCACCTCGAGCAAACGATAAACAGGTTAGATTCAGATTGTGAAAGGTCAAAGGTCATGGAGGCCTCCCCTTAGATAGATTATAGAGTTGGGATTATAAAGCATCTAGTTTTTAATCAGTGTCCTACAACACAATGTGTTCTGGAAAGAATATGTACAGATATATAGATACAAATATGAATATTTGTATATTCTTCAGTGACAAACTTCAGTCAGTCGGTGCTGCAGGTGAAAGAGTCTGGTTCAGACTCAGGAGGAAACTTCTTCTCTTCAATCGTCCTTTGAGTCCACTTCAGTTCCTCAAAGAAAACTTCGGTCAAAAGACACAAAGTTTTCAGGAAAATGTTCAATTACTGGAAAACCAAGTTCACTCAATGAAATGAGGTCTGATGACGGAGCTGCAGGAGAATCCTCCATCACACGCTGACTCAAGGGAAAACTCTTTGCAGCACTAAGACACATGGGGGACATTTACACTGTAATTAAAGGTTTGATGTGCTTGGTGACGTGAGATGGTGTCAAACACAAACTGAGCTCAGACTCAAGCCTGAACCTTCCTCGAAGGTTTAAGACACAAACATGATCCATGAGGGAGAAACAAGATGAAGTGGAGCTGCCTTCAAACCAGCAGATCACAAATCTAATCAAAAGATGGTTTCACTAAGGAGACAACCACTTCAGTGTCTCGTCCTTCATCTTTCTCTTTTCCTCTGAGACAGGATCAGGACCTCACTTCTACAATCACCTCCTCGGGGAGAACAAACTGATGCACAGAGGTGACGAATCTGAACATGTGTGAAGAAGGAAAACTCAAAAACACGATTCACTTCAGGCTTCAGAGTTAGTTCAGTTAGTTTCAATCCTGCAAAACGTTTTTTATATTTGTACAATTTGAATCTCTTGAAAATGTCTCTTTTCTCATCTATAACATGTTTAGTTGAATATTTCTGCTCGAATGTTCAAACTGATTTTAATTGTTTTCTGTTGTTTCACTTGTGCAGCAGCGTGTAACCCTGTTTTCAGAGGTGCATATCCATAAAGTTTATCATCACACCGAGAAACTCAATTGAAATTGTGAGAAAAGAAACCGACAGAACACTGCCTCTTTTTCTTTTAGTGAGAAGTCGACTTCCTGTGAAGCGACGCAGACAAAACGAAACCACACGACTTCCACAGCCTCTCCGTCGTGGGTCAGGCTCGTCTGCGTCTTTCACTGATTAGACTGAAAAATACAAACTCAGCACGTCTGTAGTTTAACACGACGGAACCTTCGAGTTTGTTCGTAAAGTTCCCAAAGTCAGTGTCGTGGTCAGAGTCCTGCTGAAGGTCCAGTTCCTTCAACGACCGTGTCACTGATGTCTGAGATCATTCAAATGGTCAAGTACACAGTTTTAATAAAGATTGTCAATGTGTCCTGTGTCTTTGAAAATGAGCATATTCACTGTTTTTAGGGTTTTTGCAGGTTTTCTTAACAATTCAGGACATAAAATGTAACTTTCACTTTTCACCCTTTTCAGCCCATTTCTATTCCTTTTACAAAGCAGCTCAACTCCCTCATATATACATACATATATTATTATATATATATACACTATAATCTACTTCTATTGATATTTAAAGTAGTGAATGAAACCATGATGTGCCACCTATAGAATAATTGCTGAACATATTATCTTGTGATGGCTGCAGCTGTCTTGATGTAAATGAATAACTATCAATTCTAACTATTTATTATAACTATCTATTAATACTATTGTCCTCAACGTTCTGTTGTAGTTGTTGCTGTAGTTTGAAGGTGATTTATATCAGGAGATAAAATACAGTAAAAACATGTTGTCTTTAAATGTCCAGTTTTCAGGATGAGTGAGAACACGGATATTCCTGATTATAGATCACGACCTTGTCATAGACACTCAGTCAATCCATTCATCTTCATCGTCACTATGGTCTGTTTAGGTTTCAGTAACTAGCGCCTCCTCGGGGATACGTCCATCATCACTTCCTCTACTTCCAGGAATTATCACAGAGCCACAACAGAGCCGACAAATTGTTAACATCTAATCAATATCCTCAGTGATCGATGAGAAGGATCAGTATGCAGCGTGTGGACGGAGCAGAGACCGTTCAGAGCTTCGCTTTTCATGGCCGGAGCTGTCAGACCGAATCGTCCAACAGCAGAATAACTCAGTACAAACAGGACGGTGGAGGACAGGCAGCGAGACGTCAGGGGACGTGAAACCTCACGTGGACTTGAGACAAATTGATTTGTCAATTCAAGGCTAAGAAGGAGCAGCAGAAAAGTGTCAGTGAGCGAAAACCTCCTCCGTAAACATCAGTCGGGTTCTGACTGGTAAGTGATGGGAACCAGGACGTCCCTCGGTGGAGTTCACACCTCCAGGTCCCTTCAAACAAGCTGCACCACATCATCCAATGTTCAAGAGACATCGGTTCACAAGACGGACGGACCCAGAAACAGCAAACCTCTGGTCAGTGGTGGATGAAGGAACTTGGATTTGTCTCCTAAATCAAATCTGATCCCAACTTCGTTCTTCTTGGACTTGTGTCCCATCTTTCCAGCAAGTTTCAATCAAACCAGTTTCCAGTGTTTTGTTTAATCTTTCTGACAGAGACGGTGAAAAGGTGGCGGACGTCCACCAGCACGAACAAGTCAAACCAGATACCAGTTTCTTATCGTACCAGTTGGTTTTATTATGACAATGCACACTTGAAAAGCAAAAGCCTTGGCATCCTGCAAAAACCAACAAGATTATGACAATACGAGTCCCTGGCATCGACCAGTCGCTGAGCCGACTTACATTATTATTGCAAAGGGTCACTTTCATCTCATCAGCAAACTTAAGGACATAAAAATAAAATTTGTGATTACATAAAATATGGGTCATTCCTTCTGTGTATAATGGGAGATACATTTCGATATGCAAACACACACACGATAAAATAAAACACTTGAATTATGTGACCCATGACAAAAACAAAGTGTACATAACTGAATCATAGTTCAAGTCTAAGATTTTACAAATCACAGAAGACTAATCATTAATCAGGTTTTATTTTAATAATCAAACAATTTGAGGCTGTATCAAAAACTTTGTAAAAAATTAAAATTAAGAAAATTAGAGGGAGATTTTCTTTGATCGCTAATTTCTAGAAATGTATGGTTCTGTCTTTCTGCCTCCGACTCAACTCCCGTCTCCTCTGTGACCTTTAAAACGTGAGTATCTGTACAATCCCGTCTGGGACGGTGTCCGTGGCACAACGTCCTCCTCCTCGGACTCAGAGGAACTTTCCTCCTTTCATAAAAAAATAATTAACACTGGACCAAAATAAACTTGGAGCTCTTCTTCCCGTTCAGGTCTCAACTGTGAATGAACGGAAACGTCGTTTCACTGTGTTCACGTCAAGTCACCAAATGATGGTAGAATTAGATTAGTTATTTATTCTGCATCCAAATCCACATTTAAATCCTGATTTACCTTTAAATTATTAATTTACCATTAAAAGGTGTTTTTTTCATCTATAATTATCGATGAATTGTTGCAATAAACAGGAATAACACATCTCCCGCAGGTTATTTCACTGAGTCGATCCCTTTCCTCCACCACCCAACAAAATATAACACAAGCTCTCAGGACATCCTCCAGATATACAGTGAATTTTAAAAACCATTATAACAAAGAAATTATTATTTATCTCTAAATCTTTTTTAGGCTACCATGTTATTCTCATCTTTACTAGACATCGTGAATAAGGATAGAAATAGACAACTAGTGTTAAAAGGCAAACCGTACTGAATCTGAATAAACACACCCACTCATTCAAACGTGCACACACTCCGCGGCCGCCCGTCCTCGTGTGTCTTCTGCCGGGGGATCGAGACTCAGAGCATCTCAGTACGAGCTGTTGCCTGCAGCGGCCTGATGGCAGTCCGCCGTCTCCTCGTATTATTTCAAAGCAAGACAAAAGAGTTGTTGGGCAAATGATTCATTCCCCCAAAAAAGAAAAACTGATAATCTCGGGCTAGAGATGAAAAATAAAATTGAAAAATAAAAGCAAGTTTCCAAATCAACAGAAGAAAAAGTGAAATGCTGCTGGGAAGGGAGCGCACGTCTCCCAATTGTCGCTTCTGACCAACTGGTCGACCCGAAAGCCAGTGCTGACGAGAATCTGTTTGTCTTAGGCCACTGTAGTAGCGGGGCGAGCACTGAAACAGTAGTCGCTCCCAGCTGTTTCAACTGATCATCCCATGTGTCCACTGTAAAACCCCGACTCATCACTCCCCCCCCCCCACCAAACCCAAATCCCTTGTAGCTGTTTTGTACTTTAGCACCTCTTGTCATCTCTCCCTGTAAATGTCCAGACAGACACCAGAATGGAAACCGTCACAGTTCCTCAGGCATCCTCTCCCTCCGCCCTACGAGGGGAGGCTTGAACTGGTCTTAGGGCGGCACGTAGGGAGGTGGGGATCTGTAGGGAGTCATGTTCTTGGGACGGGAGCCCTTGCCCTCCATGGGAGTGGAGAAGGGAGGTGGTGGCTGGTAGGGAGGGGCGTTGGGGTCGTCGTCCTGCAGAGCGGTGTACTCCCCCAGCAGTTCCTGGTTGAGAGGAGTGGTCTCTGGTGTGGCCATGTTGGGGTACTCGGGAGGTGGAAGTGGGGGCTTCTCTTCCTGCAGAATCAGGGGCATACTGGAGGATGGAGGCGGCTTAGAGTCGTCCAGTTCGTCCGCAAAGATAATGGGCACACCTTTTTTGATAAAGGTGGCCTGGTCTTCAATGGTCAGCTTGCCCTTTCGCTTCTTCCTGTAGCAGATCATCGCGATGATTCCTGCTATTAGCAGTATGGCTGCTACCACCACAGCAGGAATGACTGTGTGGAGATAGACGTCGTCTGTGCTCTGACGGCCGGTTCCCAGAGCCGGGGTGACTGCTGGAGGTTCTGGTAGATCGATCTCCCCTGGTGGGACAAAGGAGTACTTTCTGCAGCTTGCTCTTCCTTTGACATTGACATCCAGAGGTCTAAACTCAGGCTCCATAGCGTACTTGAAGGTCTGCGACGGCCTTCCCTCACTATTGGCGAGTGTTCTGCTCATGACCAGGAGCTGCTCCCTTGGACACGGATGCTGCGGGAGGCTGGTGTTTGTCCACTCCACTACAATGGACCCTTTGCTGATATTCAGCAGACTCACTGTACTGCTGTTGCGGTCCCCGAGGGCATACGCCAGCTTCTTGACCAGAAGGATTTTCTTGTGGATATCATGCGTTACTGAATGTGGCGCTCCATCGAATCGGGCTGTGAAGATCACCGGGGTCTTGTCATTGACGGGCCAGCGGTTAACACGGACCTCAAAAGCGTCGATTGCATTCAGGCCTCCTTTGTCCGTTGCATATATGAAGTACTCGTGTTTCCCCACATGTGGGGCGTCAGGCAGGCCGTAGAGAAGCTGGCTGGTGGTGTTGAACTGGATCCAGGAGCCTTCGCCAACCACCTCATTGTGGTTCTGTCTCAAGGTGAGACGCAGCTTGTCGGTTGTGCCGTCCTCATAATCGAAGAATGTATCCAGCGGGATCTTAACCTCAAAATAGGTGCCCACCAATGCATTGACCTGGTCGAGGGGGTTTTTCAGGCTTGGCTTGTGATTGGATGGATCCACGATAACACCTGGTAATGTGGTGGTGCGTATGGCCGGCTTAGGTGTAGAGGTCTTTGACTCTCTGGGCACCGGTGTGGATTTAGGCCTCTTAGGTTTCTTGGTAGGTCTTCTGGTAGGTGTGGGGGGTGTGGCTGTCGCTTCCACAAACGTGGGCCTGGTCATGGTTGGCTGGATGGAAATCGTGCTGGTGGTCTCCACCACCCTTGTTGGTTGAGGAGGTCCCAAGGTTGGAGTGTGGGCGATGGGGTCACGGACTCTGATGGTAGGTTTGCCTGGAAGGGGAACGGGGCCTCGTACAGGGGGGGCTGAGCTCTCAGTTGGTGCGGCGATAGAGGGGGAGGAGAGGGTCGGGATAATCCTCACTGGAGGCTCCACCACGGTCGTAGGGGGGAGCACAGCCAGAACCGGCGTGGGAGTGTTGTTCAGCTGTCGTCTCACTCTCTTCGGGACATGGGGCTTCTTGTTGGCGATGTGCCACCCCACCACCGGGTAGCCCAGCTTGGCCGACATGGTGCCTTCCTTCGCTGGACCCTGGACACTGTTGATGTTTGGGACCGTGCTCTGGTCCAATGAGCAGCCGAGTTTCCACGACAACAGAGCTCCGTTCTCCACCACCTGGAGACACATTCATTACCATTTGTTAGAGCGGATTGTTTAGTTAATTATTGAACAGATTGACCTGATGAACACGATCATTTAGTCACTCACCTTTTTAGCGTTCCCCGGCCCAGCCATGAACGCAGACATGTCAAACAGCCTGTTGTTGACCACGGGCAGTATCTTCATGTGCTGGAGCCCCACCCCAGAGAAGCTCCTCATGTTATCCAGCAGCTCCACCCTCTGCTCTGAGCTCATTTTGGTTAAATCAGCGTCCAGGATCACCGTCAGCACCGTGACCGGTTCCTCGTGTCCACACACGAACGGCCGGACGTCGTCCTCAGCAGTGGCCTGGTTGGATGACAGCTGGGCTGCGTCTGCATCCGGATGATCTTCAGGGTGAACCTCGATGGAAAACACCTCAGAAGAAGAGGACTTTGTGTGGTTGGAGATGGATGCGGAGATGTAATGGACGCCTTTGTCCTCCTCCAAAGGAAGACCCTGCAGGATTCTGCTGCCGGCGTCCCAGTGCAGCCAGGCGGGGAGGGAATCCTTACCCATCTCAGTAATCTGAGAGACACACAGACGAGGAAGAAAAAGACAAATGACTCATTCATCTGCAAACAGGAGAATAAGTGGATGATTAAAAGTGAAAGTGAAGTCTTCTTAGACATTAAAGTCTATTAGACGCAGAGTGTTTGGTGACTGTTAATTGTGGAAATGTTTTTTCTTTGCTGGAGAATAAAAGGATTGATGAAGGCGAGACAGAAAACACTAAATGCTTTTTGTCTACAACACAACAATTGAACCGATTTTCCCACTTTTGTCTAAATTTACCTGTTTGTTGATGCGTGTGGAGCCAAATTTAAACATTTGTGACAGGAGCTGAATCTAAAAACAACATGATCAGGACTTAGTGCTGCGCCACGCCAACACACACGGGCTCAAAGCCTCTGCAATCTAATTTAAACCAGACTAAAATTAAAACAACTCGGCCAATTATACGGCTGCAGACTGTGGCTGATGGAGAGAAATGGACCGTGGGGGGGGGGGGGGGGGGGGGGGGGGGGGGGGGGCGGTGCATCTACACATAAATCCAAAAACAAATGCAACTTGCGCTCGACAAGTTAATTCTGTGGCTAATAAATCCTGGTTGATAAATTATGTAGAGGCAGTTCTCCCCAGACGCATCATTAATGGTCTAACCAGCGCACAGGCAGCGCCGGGGGAGAACACACACACACACACACACACACACACACACACACACACACACACACACACACACACACACACACACACACACACACACACACACACACACACACACACACACACACACACACACACACACACACACACACACACACACACACACACACACAATGTGCCTGTAGGGGGCGGGGCCTGACCCCCCTGATGATGTCACCCTCGCTGCAGCGGAGCGACCTCGGACGATGACGTCAGTGGCTCAGTTCTAACGACAGAACGGTTACCACGGTAACAGCAGGTGCAATTTCGTATAAATGGACGAGCACTCCCCTATAAGGCTGAGCGATAAAACAATATCAATAATAATCGTGAAAGAATCTTCATTCATTGCTATATAATAAAAGTCTAAGATATACATTGATATTTTATTTGTGTAAACACTGAGAGGAGGTTTAACACAATATTGATCGAGCTCAGTTTTATCAAATGTTTTGTTTCTGATTCTTTGCTCATAAAGATGAACTGATGATTAACCTCAAAAACAAATAGTTTATTGTTTTTAATATGTTTTTCTTTGTCTTTATTTCTGCTCTCCTCTTCCTTTCGGTCATTATTTTGAAAAAGCTTCATCCGAACATGACGATTCTGTTCAGATAGAAAGTCTCAGGTGTTGATGTTTTAAAACGCAGCAGGAAACAGGAACTTGATTGTCACTGATGTTTGTGTTCGATCCCGGGAACCGACTCACAACCTGTTGAGCTGCGTTTCACACAAAGTGACACAAAGAGCCACGTTGGATTGGGTTTGTCACCGTGTTCCACTCGTCTAAACTTCGAGCTGAGAGCCTCTTGACACGGCATTACCAATTCAATCATAAAGAGACGATGAAGGACAAGGGTTTGCCGAACAGTCATCTCATCATAACTGTCATAATTGCTCCGTAAATTACTCGATTGCTTCCTGGAAGCACGACGACAATTCCTCATCCGCTGCCAATGAAAGACGATCGAGGGGAAAAGACACAAATTCATTTTTCACAACATCACAAGCTGAGGACGGACGAAGGAAACGACGACGTGTGAGGAGACGTGTGAACAACATGAAACTCTTGTGATGTCATTTCCTGGAGAATCTTCAAATGCTTCATGTCTCTAAAATCTGTACGACCTCAGATAAAAGCTTTTAGGTCAATAAACCATAATAAATGACAAAAGTAGGTTAGAAATATAAAAAAATACAAAAACCTGTCATGTTTTCGATCTAGATATAGAAACATGAACTAAATACTCCTTAACACTTTATTCCATCACTTTAAATGATGATGTATTATTTGATCTGCCGTCTTTGAATTTAAATCACGTCATTTTGCTTGTAGAAGAAAAAGATGAATGTTCTGAATATTGTGTTTTTTATCTTAGATCCATTGAAACACTGAAAACAAGGCCACCAGCCGCTGCTGCCACGTTTCTCTCTGCACGTAACAAGTGATGAAGTGAGAGACAGAAACTTTGACTTTCTGGTACAAAAAGACTTCAGTTCATTTCAGATCAGTTCCAACAGCATCATGCAAACATGTGGTCGCCCACAGGACGTCAGTTTGCAGAGCGCTCATTAAAAAGAGTAAGTTCCCGGCTTAGAAGAAGGTTAAACTAAAACACGGCCGCTCTTTGTAAAGTCGTACATGAGCTCAGCGAAGCGCTCGTCTCCCAAAATGAACATGAAAAATACATCAAATCCCCCAAAATGTCAAGACAAATATTTCATATCTTTTCCTGGCACAAAGCTTCGGTGCAGGGCGCTTGATGTTTTGGCCCTAAAGGTTATCGTGCGCTCTCACAGCCCAGCCTCCCTTCCCCTCACACACACATACCACTGGCAAGGTTACCGCCTGAGCCCTTTGAACGCAGCCAGCGAAAACCCTGCATTCTGGGAGATTTATTCAGGCCAGGCGGCGAGAAGAAACGAGAGCCAGCTACTTTGTGAAGTAGATATTAAAAGGTGGTTTCAAGGGCAACGTAGCACACAGAGGCAACAATCAGAGTGAATTTACTCAGCGGCGTGATAACCTCTCCACGCGGCAGTTAAACGACTCGTTCAGGAAACGTTCCGCGGGGGGATGGAGTCTCGTTCACCCTGAAAAGACTCAGACTCAAGCAGCTCTGAGGAACTCGGCTTTTGAGAAGGGACACAATTACTTTAAGTAGCATGTACAATGAACGTTAACGGCATTAAAGAAGCCGAGCCACTGAGATTAGAGCCTTTTGCACGATTCGCAGAATGAATCAGCGACATGTATAACGAGGTCTGAGAGCAGCTGTCACCCACAGAGCAGCCACCACATCCACTTCACCCCCGACTCTTAAAAGACTCTTAATTAAAATGAAATAAACCATAATCTCATCAAAGTTAGGCAAAGCTGTTTGATCATATTTTCTCTTCTCGACGCAGACGTCAGCCACAAAGCCGGCGTGACTATCAGCGCCACGAGCCTCGGCGCCGGCCGCTGCGCTGCTACGAGACCCGTATCTGAAGTCTGGCTGAGGGACAGGCATGAAACACTCAGAGACATTATCACATATCAGCTGCATCATCCTTATTTCATTCTGCATCGCTGCCTCCTCCGCTCTTCAGAGCTGCAGTCGCTGAGCGGAGCTGCTTTCTGGAGGAAGACGGGATTACAGGAACTCCACAGACGCTGCCGAGCGGCCTCGTCGCTGACGCGTCACGTTTCAGACGACGAGTCGAGTGTCAATGCAAGAAGAGTCGAGACGTGTGAGGAGCGGCTGCTTTGTAAATTACAGGAAAACCTCATTTGAAGGTTTGATTTGACAAGATGATGATTTATAACTTCTTCATTAGCTCAAGCTTGTTTCTGTGAGAGTCTCCTGATACTTTTCCACTTTACATTTTGTGCTATTTTAGACTTTTCTACGTTTCAGGAGGGAGTTATTTTACTTTCTAACTCTGGAACACACGATGAGTTTCAAACATACAGGAAACAGTTAAATACAGCAGTTAGAATGAGCTCCACCACTTCCTGCTGCACAGTTTACACACTGACTCATCAGTTAGAACTACAGCCCATAATTAAATAAAAGCTGAGTCGACGTCAGGTTGTCGTCTCAACGTGAACTGGATTTCACACAATCATTTTATTACTCATCATGAAAAATAACCTTTAATTGTATATAAACGTTCTCGAGCTCGACCGAGACGGACGTTTAGAAGCTGATGCTGGAATCAGGGGGAAAATATTTCTCTTACTGATAAATCAGTCGATATATTTACTAGAAAGAAATTGTCAATGATTCCTACGATGCCGTTGTCAAACCCTGACAAAGACAATTTAGATTAGACATCTGAAAGTTCATGAATTAAGAAAAACATTTGAAAAAATCTTCAAATAAAAGAGTTTGTCTCTGCAAACAAACACCGACACTAACATGTCTGTGAAAGATCAATCTGCCAGACTCTAATAATTAAGTATTGATGATGATTTTACAACATTTACATTTTGAGGGAATCATTAAGAAACGTTCAGGATCCAACAAAGATCTGATAAACTATAAATAGATTTTATTGATTCAACGTCAAATAACATCTTCTCTTTTCTGTTCTGCTGCTTTTC
>NC_047155.1:793990-798990 GCF_009819705.1 Hippoglossus hippoglossus
TTCTCAGATTCAGAGGGATAGAGAAGTGTGTGTGTGTGTGTGTGTGTGTGTGTGTGTGTGTGTGTGTGTGTGTGTGTGTTGTAACGACAAGGACACCTGGAAACGTGCACACAGCTTGTTGTCTGAGCAGCAGTCATCCAAGGACCAGTCTCGTCTTAACAAACACTCGCTGCCTCGCTACCTGCTTCACTTCGCCGGACGCCACGAGAAAGAGAAATAAAACCGAGCGTAAACTAACTGTGTGTGTGTGTGTGAGAGAGAGAGAGAGAGAGAGAGAGAGAGAGAGAGGGAGAGGGAGAGAGAGAGAGAGAGAGAGAGGGAGAGGGAGAGGGAGAGGGAGAGGGAGAGAGAGAGAGAGAGGGAGACAGAGACAGAGAGAGAGAGAGAGAGAGAGAGAGAGATATCTCCGTCTCAGCATTAGCTCTTTTTCTGCCGACACTCAGCTTCAGCTCTGACTAATGCTACAGTGTGGTCGCACACGCACGAGAAGTCGTGTCTTCTCGTCCGTTTCAGTAAACGAGAACAAACGGATCCGTTTCTTCTCTAACTCAGAAACTCAAAGACGTTAAAATTCTCTTCTGCTTCTCAGTGACCTTCTCATTTTGTTTCATGGTTCAGTAAATGATCTCTTCTTACAGAGCACGGCTGCAGCTGATGATCGTTATCAATTAATGCTCAGATTTTATTTGTTTGGTTCATTAAATAATAGAAAAGGTCGAATCACAATTTCCCCAAAAACTAGACGTTAAATAAATGTTGGTAAAGATGTTTCTGTCGTTTCAGGTCGTTCTTCTCTCTCTGATGTTTGTTCAAGTGTTTCTGATCAGTTTGGTTTGAATCAGTTATTTGATGATATGAAAACAGGCTGAGACGTGATGACTGACAGCTGACACTGACTCCTGACTGGTCGTGTGTTTCTGTTAATGTCCTGTAACTTCTTTAAAACCTCTGAACTGTGCAGAAACTCTTGCTGAACGTTTGCTGACGATGGACACGTTTCTGTCGTCGACCTGCTTCAATAAACTGATCTACAATCACAGAGTCTAAATATAATCTGCTCCTGAAACCTTCACACACCAAACATGGTCTGACTCACTCCGCCTGGAGAGCCAATGAAACGGCTTCTCTGTTGGGCGACAACCGAGCACGGTGGTTGCTAGGCGACAGCAGGACACACCATAATAACATTGTATAGATGTTTTCCTACAATGGACTGAAATGATCGCTCACTTTTATGAAGCTAAAACTAACTGAAGGACTTTCCCTGTAACTTCTCTCCTGGAGTCAGTCCCAGCTGGTCGGCGGCGTCGGGGGTTATTTGTGTTAAAGGTCAAAGTGAAGCCCGGACGGCCTCCGTGCGACGGGCAGCTCAGGGACCCAGCTCAGGGACCCAGCTCAGGGATCCAGCTCAGGGATCCAGCTCAGGGATCCAGCACAGGGATCCAGCTCAGGGACCCAGCTCAGGGATCCAGCTCAGGGATCCAGCTCAGGGACCCAGCTCAGGGATCCAGCTCAGGGACCCAGCTCAGGGACCCAGCTCAGGGACCCAGCTCAGGGATCCAGCTCAGGGATCCAGCTCAGGGATCCAGCACAGGGATCCAGCTCAGGGACCCAGCTCAGGGATCCAGCTCAGGGATCCAGCACAGGGATCCAGCTCAGGGACCCAGCTCAGGGATCCAGCTCAGGGATCCAGCTCAGGGATCCAGCACAGGGATCCAGCTCAGGGACCCAGCTCAGGGATCCAGCTCAGGGATCCAGCTCAGGGACCCAGCTCAGGGATCCAGCTCAGGGACCCAGCTCAGGGATCCAGCACAGGGATCCAGCTCAGGGATCCAGCTCAGGGATCCAGCTCAGGGATCCAGCTCAGGGATCCAGCACAGGGATCCAGCTCAGGGACCCAGCTCAGGGATCCAGCTCAGGGATCCAGCTCAGGGACCCAGCTCAGGGACCCAGCTCAGGGACCCAGCTCAGGGACCCAGCTCAGGGACCCAGCTCAGGGACCCAGCTCAGGGATCCAGCTCAGGGATCCAGCACAGGGATCCAGCTCAGGGACCCAGCTCAGGGACCCAGCTCAGGGATCCAGCTCAGGGACCCAGCTCAGGGATCCAGCTCAGGGACCCAGCTCAGGGATCCAGCTCAGGGATCCAGCTCAGGGATCCAGCTCAGGGATCCAGCTCAGGGACCCAGCTCAGGGATCCAGCTCAGCTCGAACCCAGAAGCACCAACTCATGAATGAATCTGAGTGAATACGTGTATAACTTGGAACATATGAATCAAAAAGCTTGGGCTGCTGTATGTTTAATTACATAGCAACATGGCCACCGCCAATGTGGTGGCAGTAAACCGCTCGCAGCGAGCTACAGCGAGGCTGACTCATGTGTGTGTGTTTTTATCTCTGGGCTGCCTCCTCCCTCTTAATACCAGTTTCCACTGCTGCTCTGCCAGCGACGGAGCGACGGGGGCTCACCGGGCGGACGTCTCTGTGAAAAGACCTTTTAATGCAGCAGTGACAATAAAAGACAGGACTGCTTCACTGCGTCTCTTCTGTCCTGCATCACGAGGACAGAGCCTCAAGACTCCCACAGAGATGTGGCGAGGAGTGAACGGAGGGAGCGAGGGATACCGGAGAGACGGCTGTGGTTTCAAAAGCCACCGAGAGAGAAACTGTGGAAGCAGAAAAGTACAGAGGGGAGAAAATAATTGTTGCTGGTGTTGCAGAGAAGAAAAAGCTTGTGTTGTGAGTCAGGATGAGACGAGGGAGAGACGGCTCGCTGATGTGGAAGAGAAGGAAGAAGAAGGAGAGGGGGATCCTTCAATTAGAGACAGAGAGGGGGAACAAGGAGAGAGAGTGAAGGAGACGGAGGTGAAGAGACGATGAACGACACAGAGGAGGAGAGGAGGAGGAGGAGGAAGAGAAGGAAGAAGAAGGAGAGGGGGATCCTTCAATTAGAGACAGAGAGGGGGAACAAGGAGAGAGAGTGAAGGAGACGGAGGTGAAGAGACACATAGAGGAGGAGAGAAGGAGGAGGAGGAGGAGGAGGAGAGAAGGAATCGAGAGGAGGAGGAGGAAGAGAAGGAATCGAGAGGAGGAAGAGGAGAGAATGAATTGAGAGGAGGAGGAAGAGGAGAGAATGAATTGAGAGGAGGAGGAGGAGGAAGAGAAGGAATCGAGAGGAGGAGGAGGAAGAGAAGGAATCGAGAGGAGGAGGAGGAAGAGAAGGAATCGAGAGGAGGAGGAGGAGGAAGAGAAGGAATCGAGAGGAGGAGGAGGAGGAGAGAATGAATCGAGAGGAGGAGGAGGAGGAGAGAATGAATTGAGAGGAGGAGGAAGAGGAAGAGAAGGAATCGAGAGGAGGAGGAGGAGGAGAGAATGAATTGAGAGGAGGAGGAGGAGGAGGAGGAGGAGGAGGAGAGAATGAATCGAGAGGAGGAGGAGGAGAGAATGAATTGAGAGGAGGAGGAGGAGGAGAGAATGAATCGAGAGGAGGAGGAGGAGAGAATGAATTGAGAGGAGGAGGAGGAGGGAAAGTTAGTTTTCCCACCAAACAGCCCCCAGGGGAGGGGGGAGTGTCCAATTTACAACAGCGAGCTACTGTCTCCATTCATCAGGGGGGGGGGAGCTGTTCCACACAGCTCGTCAATATGATCTGACAACCACACACACACCACTGTCCCACAAATATGTGTCTCTGCACACACACACAGAGCGCTTATCATGCAAATACAACACAATTATGAAAACACACAAATATTCCATGTAACGCTCGTAGGCGCACACACAAGTAGAGACACACACACACACACACACAAGCACAGAGACAGACACACACACATTACTGGACTGAGAACTTTCTTTTTCCGAGAACTACATTTTCAGCTGGCGTCAGTTATTTGCTCGAATGAAAGCGAGAGAGAAAGTGGATGCACTGTCCTGCCAGCCGGCCCATCAGCCAATCAGCTAATTACGCTGGTAATTGTGGTAATGAGGCAGCGGAGAGCGCTCATCTGTCGGCCAGAAACGCCGCTGACGCCGGCCACTTCCATTAATAACAGCAGAGGAAACAGCCCCGCGGGGTCTGAGGGTCCCTGCAGCACCTGCATACAGATGCACTGGTGCTGCCTGTTCAGCTGAGTGACTTATCACTGATGTCTCACACTCACACACACACACACACACACGCACACACACACACACGCACACGCACACACACAGTTAGAAAATCCAAAGCCGTTTCCTCCGCTGCAGAGAAATCCTCCACTTTACAAATGTTTGAGGTCAACGGGTACAAATCGTCTGAAAAGAGGAAAGAGCTCCAGAGAGTGAATCAGAGAACGTCTCCGTCAAAGAGAAGAACGAATCATGTCCCTGCAGTGAACGAAAACAACACCTGAAGAATAATTTAACACAATGGGACGTTTACACAACAGCAACACAACAAACCAGAAGCTTCTACAATCATTTGATTATTCGATCACAGAATAAACAACGTCATGAATCTGATATTTTCTGCCAAACTGAGGTGAACTTGACCTCAACAGTTTTAAATTCTGACACAGAAACATATTTTGAAAATGACAGTAAATATGATATGAATCCTTCACATCCGGCTCTAAGCAGGTTTGTTTTTTACAACCTGTGAAAGTGACGTGACTCTGAAGCTCTGAGGTCACGATGTCAAATCCTCATCACAGACGTCACGTTTCATTCTGTCAGATTCGCTTCACGCTGCGACTTCAACCAGCTCCTCCTCTGAGGACGATGTCCCGGCTCGGATCCTCAGCTGGACGCAGCGTGAATGGACAAACGGCGCCGTGTCCAGTGACGGGCGGCGGCCGCTCAGCTAAAGGTGAATGGGCCGGCGGGCTGTCACAGAGACCTCTCAGACCCGCTCGTAAGAAAAGACCATTAGTACGAGAGCAACAGCCAGCACAGGAATTGATTTGGCCTTTCGCTCCACAACCTTGAGCGCCGACCTTCGAAATACCTGAGGGGGAACTCA
>NC_047155.1:803990-808990 GCF_009819705.1 Hippoglossus hippoglossus
CGCCCGCCAAACGCTCTCCACCCACCTGACGGCTCTTCATCACTCAGGATGGAGAGATGAGGGCGGAGGACAAGGACATGAAGGAGAGGTAGACGGATGAAGAGGGTGAGGAGATAGAAAGAGAGAATACAAAGTTTCATTTTTCTGTGACGTCAGACTGACGAGAACCTGCGACTCCACTTTGCAACGAGCCTCCCGATTGGACGAAAACATCAAACAACCACCATTAAGAGGTGATGTTACCGATGCTCGACGAATCACAGCAAACTGTGTGTGTTTGTGTGTGTGTGTGGAGGGGGGGTGGACACTTCACTGGGCGCCATGGTGACACCTTTGTCCCGAACAGCGACTTGTGTGTGTGTGTGACTCTCGTCCTATTGGTCAGGATCGCTCAGCCTCTTTCCGCTCTTCAATTACTGAACCAGTGAGATTTACGACAGCGGAGGAACGAAGAGTTTCCCACAGTCACGCCACTCGTGTTCGGGAGGAGGAGGAGGAGGAGGGGGAGGAGGAGGAGGAGGAGGAGGAGGGACATTTAAGCCACTCAAATCTTTGCATGACGTTTATTTGGGGTTCAGAGATGAGAACCTAAAACGTGGTGGAGCTTTGTTGTGCTGTAATTTCCTGAGTGAGTCAGGATCAGCGTCCTGATGAAGGAGGTAAACTGAGCAGCTAGAAACTGATTTGTCTTAGTTTCACAGAACCAGGATCATTAAATACAGGATCTATCAGACTAATGTTGACTACATAATGAAATCGCTCTTCTTCTGCAGCAGCTTTTTATAAATGTAAAAGTTCAGTCTGAGCTGATGATCAGGAAACAGAAAAACATCCTGCAGTTTAATTTATATTCTGTAAACCCACAGCAGCTGCTGCTGCAGAGAGAAGAGGCGACGCTGTGAACAGAAGAACGAGGAGAAGAGAACGTGAGGCGTCAGGATGAAGTTACACTTTTATCTGTTCTATGATGTCCTCAGGTTTTAGTCAAATATATAAATATCAATGGTTCTGCAGCACAAAACAGAACTTTGTGAAATTAGATTGAACTTTTAAACTTTTCTTCTTCAGGTCTGAGACATGAATGTTTCCTGATTTCAGCCGTTATATCTCAAACATGCAAACAGGCGTCGTGCTGTCGTCTCGATGTAACTGAATTCATCGCTTCTTGTGAAACTTGACTTTTAGTTGCATGTAAACCTACTAGAGACCAACTTGTATGGATTATTGGGGCTGAAGCCAACTCCCCCGGATAAAATGATTGATGTAAATATTACAAATTAATAATTAATTATCAAACCCTTGAGACAAAGACATTTAATTGAGGTTTGATATTTTAAATCATAAACTTTCTTATAAATAACTAGAAATAAAAAAGAAAACAAATACAATTGAATATATAGAACTAGAATTAAGTAAATAAACATATTTATACTTTTCTGCATCATTTATTCTGTAAAATAAAAGTTTTCAGATCTGTCCGTCATATATTTGAATCAATTCACTGATCAGGAAACAGTTTTTCCATGTGGTCTGAACCTGGACATGGTTTGAGTTTTGCAGGGTCACATGCTTCTGAAGCGTTTCCTCGTTGGTTTGCATCAAACATGAAGAAGAACTCAGACTGTGGTTGTTGTTACCTTCAGCTCGACCTTCACTTGGAGCCTGAACATTATATTTTGTTCTTCTGTCCGACAGCTGCTGCTCGGTGATAAAAATAAAAACCCAGACATGACACTCGTCTCCACGGTCATGTTACCGAGGCGTCTTTAAAAATAAACCTTTAACCGGACACTCGCACGCCTTCGCCCCTTCCTCTGACGGGTAAACGGGGTGAGAGGGTGGGGGGGGGGGGGCGTGATGGGAGGCAGGAGGGTGAGAGGGCGGGGGGGCGTGATGGGAGGCAGGAGGGTGAGAGGGCGGGGGGCCAGATGATTCGAGGGTGAGACACGGAGCTAAAAGAAGAGAAGGAATCGTTTGTTATCAGTTACTGTTCACAATGTGAAACCTGCACTGTGACGTCTATAATTAGAAAAGTGCACATGCATTTCCTATTTCGTGTTAATGACGGGGGGGGGGGGGGGGGCCTCACGTCCAAAGATAGCACACGCGTGTTCCACGCCTCGTTTGCAGCGTCTGTAGGTTTCACTCAACAGACTCTTCACCCTCCAGTGATGATCTGTTACAAATGAACGTCGGATTTAAACACGAATCCGTCAACCTGTGTTTGTTTATTCAGGATTATTGTTCATCACTTGATGATTAACGATCGATTCACTGATCATTTGAGGAACTTCTGAAGATGTTCTGACTCTGGTGGTAAACTCCTCCCCTTTGGGTTCAGGACTGTTTCCACCTGAAGGTGTTGTCTTTCGCTTTGAGAATTTATCAACTGTCATTTTCAATATTTTCGGACTAATCATGAGAGACACTTTGAAAACTGTGTCCCAACAAAAACCCAAACCCCCGGCAGGAAGCTCCGGTTTCACTCAGTCTTCTTTTAAGCGTTCTGCTCGGGTGGGGGATGAAGGAGACTTCCTGGGTGGTATCATGAGACCTGAGCTTTAATGGCGTCGCCCGGGCGAGATGAGCGAGAAACACCGACCGTCTCAGATCGTTACAACACTTCTGCATCACAGAGTTCAACGTGGCTACGTGCAAAGAAACATCGGTCTTTGTTAGGGGGCGTGTCCAGAAGCTAGGACCGCATTATGCGTGGTGATGTCACGCGGTGAAGACGACTGACGAGCTGTTGGACGAGCGGCCGCGTCTTCTCCACCGCAGACTTTGGTCTTTTTAGTTTGAGTCTTTTTAGAAACAGTAAGAAAACACACACTCTTCGATCGTCAGTCCAGTGAAGTTTAAAATAATCAGAGACTCACTTTCATGGTGGGAACTTGCACTGGTTTCCAAACACAAGCTCCCAGTTCACTCAGGGCAACTGGTTCAAACTGAGGAAATTCCTCCTCTGGAATCGTCCCATCAGCCAATGAGCAGACAGAACTGACTCTCAGCGGCCAATTAAACCACAGGAATGTCCCCAGTGGCAGCCAATCAGAGAGATAGACATCGTGTCAAGGGCAAAGCATTAGCACGGGGGGGGCAGAGGAATGTAGACCTTGTACGTTCCTCTGCCCCCCCCCGTCACCTCTCAGTCCCACAAAGTCACAGCTGATGCGTCTATTATTGGCTCCGAGGGGACGAGAGACACCCGAGCAACAGGAGGACGAGAGAGAGAGGAAGAGAGAGAGAGAGGAAGAGAGAGAGAGAGAGAGAGAACGAGAATCAGAGAGAGAGAGAGGAAGAGAGAGAGAGAATCAGAGAGAGAGAGAGAGGGGAAGAGAGAGAGAGGAAGAGAGAGAGAGGAAGAGAGAGACAGAGAGAGAGACAGAGAGAGAGAGAGACAGAGAGAGAGAGAAAGAGCTACAGAGTGAGAGAGACAGGAAGACAGAGAGAGAGAGAGGAAGTGAGAGAGAGGAAGAGAGACAGAGAGAGAGAGAGAGAGAGAGAGAGGAAGAGAGACAGGAAGACAGAGAGAGAGAGAGGAAGTGAGAGAGAGGAAGAGAGACAGAGAGAGAGAGAACGAGAATCAGAGAGGGACAGAGAGAGAGATTCTAAAATGGTCTCCCAGACTGACAGGTGACACTGACGCCTTACCACACACACACACACACACACACACACACACACACACACACACAGTTCAGGTGTTGGAGGTCCTTGGTGCAGTGGGAGGAGACAAGACGTCAGTGATGTTCTTCTATGTGTTTGTGTGACGATTTAAAAACTGTGACCTGAACAATCTGGACTGAGCTGATTCTGGACGTGTTCGGATTCCTCATCATTACGTTAGTAATTAGCTTGGCTGGATCTGGAGAGGAGAAGCTCCGGCTGCAGTGAAACACGATACAGTCCCAGAAATGCAATCAATCACGATGCAAATCCACCGTCCAGTCCGCGGCTGCTGCAGCGCGAGCTGCCACTGAGGCGGGCGGAGGGAACATATGTGTGAACATACGGCGGCGAGGGGAAGGCCTGTGTTCGATGCCAACGCTGAACCGGCTGCAGCCTGAAAATACCCCCAACGACCCAGTGAGTTATCAGCCGTGTTCAGGGGGAGGAGGGGAGGAGGGAGGAGGAGGAGGAGAGGGAGGAGGAGGAGGAGAGGGAGCGAGGGAGGAGAGGGAGGAGGAGGAGGAGAGGGAGGAGAGGGAGCGAGGGAGGAGAAAAACAAGAGACAGAAAAACTGATGAAATGATAATTACACGTTAACTCAACTCTCCAAGCTGTAAAAACACTGATCCTCTGACTTTCTGAATACATTTAAATTACTCATTTATTAATTCCACACACACAAGAGAGAAAGAGAGAAAAGAGAGAGAGCAGGGAGGAGATGAGCAGGACACAGGGAGCGGAGCAGTGGGCGGCCGAGCAGAATAACAAACATGGATGTTACAGAGGTGAAGAAGAACAATCCTGAGAACAACAACTACAAATCCAGCTGAGAGAAATCACCACCGCAGGCGGAGAGTTCCGGACACTCCTCAGCCGCGCCTGCTTTGATACTTCAGTCGGTGAAATCTGTGCGTGACAGACAGTTGGAAGCAGATGTGAACCTGACTCGTAAAACACAGGGAGTTCTGGGAGAAGAACGGCAGCATCCCCTCCAGCAGCAGCCGGGTGGAGCTCAGATGTGAATGTGATCCGTCCTGAGACTGCAGACGTCAGGGGGAAGCTTCCGTTCCAGGGACGTGCAGACGTCCCATCAGGCGGAGGCACAGATGTAAATGCATGTATCAGATATCTGAGCAACGGAGACACGGCAAAGAGACGATGGCGTTGTTCACGAGTTTTAGTTTTAAGTTGGACCTAAATGGGGCTCGGCTTCTGTAAACAAGACAACGTGAAAACAGGAGAATAAAAAGGTGAATATTCTAAAGTTCATCTGGGGAAAGTGACGACAGGAGGCGGAGGCGTGTCTTCCGGACCTCCCAGCGTTCCAG